>NW_004524693.1:189502-211455 GCF_000260255.1 Octodon degus
CACACACAGACACTCACAAATAAATAAAATAGAAAGAAAAAAGAAATCAACCAGTAGAAAAATGGCAGAGTGATAAGCAGCAGAGAAACAGTCTCTGAGATTTGCTGTCCAGACACAGAGAAGGAGGGAAGTGGGTCCCCTAGAGCCAGGAAGGCTCTGAAGGGAGAATGGAAGCCCCCAAAAGAATAAAGAGACAAGCTTCACTGAAGGAGGTGGCAGGTGGTACCTTCTTCCTGAGATGGGACCCAGTTCAGACCCGCAGACACATAGCGAACGCTGGCCACTCCAGAGGCCTCTATGGAGAGATGCAGCAGTGCGACTGAGGAATGGATGCCGTGGACTGCGCTGGCTGGGGAGTGCAGCAGAATTTGGCTGTCCCGCCAGTGCCAGAGAGGGCATTTGACCATGAGCCATCTTGGAAAGGGGCCAACTGAGCTCCAAACTCAGAACCATTGCTGGCTTTATCTAGTGGCTCCCACATGCGTTCACACCCAAAGAAGCTGGGCTGACTGCTACAGACTGATTGGGTTTGGTTCCAGTCTCACAGCCAGAAATCAGCCTGAACTTTAAGGGAAATAAAGGTGCAGTCTTGCTGAGATACACGGACATGGGTCTGCACTCTAGCTCCACATGTTGACACCAGTGACAACAGACAAACCTTGAAGCGAACATCTTTTTTCTGTTTTCTTGGTTTTTGTTTTGTTTCATTTTTTTTCTTCATTGTCTGCTCTTATTTTTTGTCTGAGTATGAACATTGTCTCTAGTTTTGTGGTGGTTGTTCCATTCTGTTCTTGCTTTTAATTTCCTTCTCTCTTTCCTCCTGTCTTCTACACCAGTTTCCCAAAATTTGTGTGATCCTCTAGCCTTGCTTCTCATCTTTTCCTCTCCTTCTATTTCTTTATTTTTCCCCTTAACCCCTTTTATATATTGTCTCCTGGGGGTAAAGTTGGCATATTGAGGGCTTATTTACTGCATACAATTTTCTGGATTTTCAATTTTGTCAAGTGGCAAATTAAGTTTGTCCTTTTCTAGGCTCTGTTTTATACTATTGTTATTGCTGATTATACTACTTTAGCCAAAGTGGCATAATCGTTCTAACCAGCTGTTCTTCTTGGCACACCAAGACCGAGGTTGCCTAAAGGTCACAGAAAATACTGTGAGCCAGTGCCAAGGAACCGGGGGCTGGGCCAAGTAGGCAACAATTCCTCATCTCCAATAAATTGAAGAGGTTGGATCGCACAAAAGCCAGCTACACCTTGAGAATTAGTCATGTCTTAGGGGTACTAAATAGTAGCAATAAAGCTACCCACCATACACAATTTACAAGCTTTAAGTCAGGAATTAAACTAAAAAAATAGAAAATGAGAAGATACTGCAAGGAAATGCAACCTGATAGCCAGAGCACCAAAGGCCAACCCAGGGAGCAATGAGATAGGACAGTCTGAAAGCCACCCACCTGGCTTCTTTGAAGTGGTAGCAACAAAGCAGATGAAAAAACTCAAACCTTAAATAATTTCTCAGGTAACTACAGAGATAGTGACCACAATGAAAAGCTTGTATAGTGACTCGAGAGCAGATATAGGTTAAAAAAAAATAGAGTGTAGGAAAATGATGAAAGCCATGAATGCCCAACATAGGTAAGAAATGAAATCCAGCATACAAGACAGCTAAGATAATTGAACTAGTAATTTGTACTGGTTTATTGAAATGAATAGCCCATGATTAATTGTTGATCAATCTTGCATACCTATATCTGGCAATCTGAGCAACAAATTTGATGATAACAATATATAATGTGGGGCAAGTGAGATAGCTCACCAGACTAAGTTCCTGCTTAGGCAAGTACAGGAACTAGGATTCAATCCCTGGCACCACGTGCAGCACAAGCCCATCCCCTGGGCATGCTGAGCCGGCTGCCAAGACCAGGTGTAGTGGTGCATGCTTGTAATTGCAGCACTGCGAAAGCTGAAAACAGAAGTATCACTATGAGTTTGAGCTGCATAGTGAGACCCTGTACCAAATACATAAAGAAGTGATGTAACAACCATTGTTAATTTCCTATTCTTGTTTTGAAATTCTGTATCATTTTATTGCTTTTGTTGCTTTGTTTTGTCTTTGTTCTTGTTTTTCTTTTGAAAATATAATTATTTTTAATACACAAAAACATTAAAAAATTAAAACTAAAAAAGCAATGGAATCCATAACACAGATTCAAGCAGATAATCACGAGACTAAAACTAAAACTTCCACTGAAAGTATACATAGCAGAATAAAGTAACGTGAGGAGAGATGCTCAGACATAGAAGACAGGTTTGTGGTTTGCGATCACAAAAAAATTTTGAAAAATTTTTCAAGAGGGCTGGGGAGATGGCTCAGTAGAATAAGTGCTTCCCTGAGAAGTGCAAGGGTCTGAGTTCAATTCCCGGTTCCGCCAAAAAACAAAAAAAATTCAAGAATACAAAATGGTAAAAAAAAATTAGGAACAATGCACAGTTTCATTTAACAAAGCAATAGGAATTTGACAATGGTTGTTGTATTGCATAATGTTATCTTCAAATTAGTTGTTTAGGTTACCAGATATAAACCTGAAAGATTGGTTAAAAACATTATAAGACATTTTTAGGAAATAAAGTTTAAGCATTTAACTGCTCCTTTTAATAAGACTACCAGAGGAGCCGGGGTGATGGCTTGGTGGAATAAGCACTTTCCTGACAAGCGCAAGAGCCTGAGTTCAATCCCCGGTTCCACCAAAAAAAAAAAAGACTACCACAAATCCACAGTACAATTATCCAAATTATCCTGCATATATACAGAAATATATCTTTTCCCCTTTTTTTGTCCTTTTCCTCATCCCTGTTTTAGATCTCTCTCTCTCTCTCTCTCTCTCTCTCTCTCTCTCTCTCTCTCTCTCTCTCTCCTTCCTTTTTTTTTTTTTTGGACTGGGAATTAAACTCAGGTTCTTGTGCTTGCCAGGCAGGTGCTTATGCCACTGAGCTATATCCCCAGCCCAGATTTCTTAAAAATATTTAGGGCCAATGAGAAATCAATCCAGCAGCTGCTAGATGATGCAAAGAAGAATAAAGTAAAATTCACAGGAGTCCATAAAAAAGCAGGAGATAACACAAATGATATAATAAATCAACCAGTAACAAATGCTGGCGGGCTGTGGGGAAAAAGGAACCCTTCTCCACTGTGGGTGAGAGTGCAGACTGCTGCAACCACTGTGGAAATATGTGGCAATTCCTCCAAAAGCTATGACTAGAGGTCCCATTTGACTCAGCTATTTCCTTTCTTAGTACCCTCCCTACAAAATTAGAAGCATCGTACCATAGTGATACACACACGTCCATGTTTGTAGTGGCAGTTTGTAATAGCGAAATTTTGTGAACAACCCAAATGCCCATTACACTGATAAGTGGATGAGGATGTGGGGTTTCTTTATAGAATGAGATACTACACAGCCTTAAAGAGGGATAAACTCAAGACATTTCTAGCTAAATGGATGCACCTTGAGACTATAATCTTAAGTGAAATAAATTGAACACACACGTGTAAATATCACATTGTTTCTCTGGTGTGAGAAACCAAAAGTGTAAATAGGGCCAAAATGTATAACAGATATTGTGAAATAGGGAAAAAATGTTAAAATAGAAAGGGGAACTAAGGAGGAGGGAGGTGGGAAAGAAAGGAAGGGAAAAGGAAAAGCAATGAGGAAAAACATGGAAACAGCTTTTGCAAGTAAGGAGGGGAAGTGTGGTTGAAGGAAGGAGAAGAGAATAGGGAGAAATTGAGGAATCAAGATATACTATTATACATACAAATTCCCTATGTTGAATATAATCAGTAGCTATACTTAAAATATGTCAGTAAACTTAATTAAAAATAGAGAAAGCCATTTGTTTAGGCTTCTCATACGCTTGCATCATTATGTACTTTATTTAGTGAAATTCATAAGTTGCTGCTTTCTCTTTAAGCGTTCTCACTTTAGTTCTTTCTCTCCTTTCCTTCTCTCTTTGTGCTAGGGGTGGCGCCCAGGGCATCCAGCATGCAAGTTACACCTCCAGCTCCCTAATTTAATCTTTATCAGTAATGACAATACATAGCCATCTATTTTTAACTTTTTTTTTTTTTTTTTTGAGATGATGTTTCTTAGTAGTCCAGGCTGGCCTCAAACTCAAGATCTCCTACCTCAGCCCTCCCTGTACTGGAATGTACCATCCTGCCCAGCTAATTCTTTGGAACATTATATCTACACTTCTATTTTTTTTTCCTATTTATTTAACTATCTCAACCTTTCATGCCTGCAGGTTCTACATCTATGAGTTCAGATAATCTGCTAATCAAAAATATTTTTAAAAAGCAGGAAAAATTAACACAATAATAAATAGGCTTACAATATGTCAATAATGAACCTGCTGATAAAGAAATCAGGAATATAATTCCATTCATAATAGCTCAAGAGAAAACTAGGAATCATGCCAACCATGAATGTAAGAGATTCTGAAAATCTAATGAAAATTTCAGAACAATGAAGAAAGAAATTGAGTAATCCTAGCACTTGGGAGGCTGAGGCAGGACAGCTGCAAGTTCAAGGTCAGCCCAGGCTACGAAGTGAGTTCAAGGCCAGCCTGAACTGCATAGCGAAACTTTGTCTCAAAGTCAAAAAGACAAAAAGGGGGGGAGGGAAGGAAACTGGAGAAGATATTAGAAAATAAAAAGATGCCCCTTGTTTATGGATCAGCAGAATTAATATAATTAAAATGCATGCTACCAAAAGTAATAAATACTGAATTGCAATGTCTATAAAAATACCACCAAATGTCTTCACAACCTAAAATTCTTATGGTCACACACAAGATCCAAAGTACTCAAAACCATTCTGAGCAAAACAAGCAATGTGAAAAGCATTACAATGTGGGATTTCAAGTTATACTACAAAGTCACAGAAAAAAAACCAATATAATCCTGGTGTAAAAACAGACATGTAGACCAATAAAACAGCATAAATACTCAAAGTAAATCAATACATGGGCAAGTGAATTGAACAGACACTTCTCAAAGAGATACAAATGGCTATCAAGTATATATGAAAAAATGTTCACCATTTTTAGTCATCAGAGAAATGCACATAAAAACTTCATTGAGATTCCATCCCACACCAGTTAAAACGGCTATTATCAAGAACACAACAACTAGCAAGTGCGGTTAAGGATAGCAGGGGCATCCTCCTATGTTTTCTATGGGAATATAAATTTGTACAACCACTACGGAAATCAGCATGGAGATTCCTCAGAAAGCTAAAAATAGAAATTCCAATTATGGGAAAAAATAAAAAAAAATAAAATAGAAATTCCATTTAACCCATCTATTCCCCTTCAAGTTATCTTCCCCCAAAAGTTAGACACCATTTCTGTGTAATACATACAGACATAAATTTAGTTTTTACAAAAAAGTAGGTTTTATTGTGGATGTCTATTACACTATAAGATTCATGTATGTAGCATTTACTTTTTATTAAGCATTAAGTGAGTAACAGGAGAGTACTGGAGATACAGTTTAGTGGTACAGCACATGGTTAGTATGTGCAAGGACTTGTGGTCAGTTCTCAGCACCAAGGACAAAAGTACACAATAGAACACATGTAGTTTAAGTGCATATGCAACGTATTTTTCCCATCAGTATTGAAGATTGAACCCAAGGCTACATACCTAGTCCTTTAAAATATTTCTTTTTGAGAAAGTATCTCACTAAGTTTATAAACTGTCCACGGGAGGCTTAAAGACATGCTCTTCCTGTCTCCGCCTCCCAGAGTGCTGAGATTACAGACGCATACCACCATTTCATATGAGGGACTTGGTATCTGTTTTTTATTTATTTATTTATTTTTAATTTGTGTGTGTGTGTGTGTGTGTGTGTGTGTGTGTGTGTCCAGCTCAGCCCACCAGGGGGCAGGGCTGGCTGGCATGTGGTGCTGGGGGATTGAACCGCGGTCCCTGTGTTTTGCTAAGCTTGTTCTAAATAGGTGCTTTAGACCACTGAGCCATCTCACCAGCCCCATTGGTATCTGTTTTTGTCAGCTTTCTCATTGCTGAGACAAAATAGTCAACACCCAAAACTTAAGAAAGAGATTTATTTGGTTCACGGTTTCGGAGGATTCAGTCAGTGATTGGTTGGCTCCAGCAAGGCAGGAACATTACGGCAGAAAAGAGTGGTCAAATGAAGCTGCTGAGCTCATAGGAAGAAGAGCAGGGGGCAGCACCAGAGAAGGGGCTAGGACATTTATTTATATAGCACTAAAAGTCACACCTCCATGTCACACCGAGATAGACACAGGTGTCTGCTTTACTAATTCCTTGGATGGCTTCCAAACCAAATGAGTTGACAGTGAAGCTTAACTGTCATCAAATTTGAGGATTTTGCTATCCAAGGTTGTTCCTGGAACTAATCCCCTATGCATACCTGCTATATGTCAGGCTTCTATGAAGAAAACTAGTAGTCTAGAGCCTTTCCTCAGAGCTTCTTTCCTTAATCCTCCTAAGTACACCTCTTTTCCACAATACATGGCAGGAATTTATTACTGCCCTTAAAAAAAAACATATTTAGCAGACAGAGGGCCTTGCTTTGATCCCCTCTTACCTGAAGAAACTATCATCAGACTTGAAATCCTAGGTTTTCCTGTCCCGTTTAATGTTTATAGCAATCATGAAGTTCAAGGCAGGAAATTAAGGCATCAGCAATCTGTACTGTTACTTGTTATCCATGAAGAAGACAAAACTGAACAGAGAACCACCCCACAGAGTATGAGATCTGCTGTGCACCTAACAGCAAGTAGGTCTGTCTTTTAGGGCTCCTGCATACATGGCTATTTCCACAGCTGCAGAGCCGACTACTGCAGAAGCACATGCTGCGCGCAACTTCTACAATTTAGTAAAGCTGGAAAGAATTTTATTTTTGTAAAAACTAAATGGGGTGTGGCTCATTTTCTTGCCAAAGGGCTATTTTATTCCAAGACACTGGTGTCTGCTGACCTTCATTTATAGGCTATGCAATGTCCTATTTAAGTAAAATTAACTCAAAGTAGACTCTTTTTCCTTCCCTTTCTTTCTTTTTAGGATACAATAATTATTGCAAAGAAATAACAATGTTTAAATATGATTTGTTCTTAGTTTAGATTTGATTATGTTGGGTTATAAATGAATATCTTTGTTTGCACATGTTTTAAATTTAGAAAATATTATAAGTTAAGAGAAAAGGTTCATATTTAAGCTCATTTTCTACATGTAACAATATTTTTAGGCTTCATGACATCCGATATTACTTTTTACTTTTCCCTTCCACTAGATTGCAGGTGTACATTATCTATCTTTGTAGCCTTAACACCTAACGGTCTTGGAATCCCAGCTAACCTGAAGGCTGACGTTTGAGGCCAGTCTAGGCAACTTAGTGAGGCCCCATCTAAAGTAATCAAAGGGGGCCAGGGTGATGGCTCAGTGGAATAAGCACTTCTCTGGCAAGCGCAAGGGCCTGAGTTCAATCCCCAGTTCCGCAAAATAAATAAATAAATAAACAAATAAATAAATAAAATAAAGTAATCAAAGGCCTATCAGTCTTCTTTTATATAATATGTATTTCATGCGGTACTCAACTCAACATATCAATGTTCCCTTCATCCTTACACAAATCTCTTAGCTAAGGAAAAACTTCCCCTTCTGTTAGCACCTATAAATATACTCTTGCTTGCTTTTTCTCTGAGAACAAACTAAAACTGGAACACTTTGATTTAAGATAAAATACCAAACACACTGGTTGGCTTTTATTTTTGAGGATTTACATCTGTCAGTATAATTTTTGGTTATATACATTTAGCGACAATTTGGCTGTATTTGTTTTTGAATCATTGTAGAGTAAAATATAAAATCTTATTCGTAACAACTTGCAAACGTGACTCAACTTTAGCTTTAAACTGGAGACCTACAAGCTGCTTAAAATATTTGTAGAATGTGTCAGTATGCTTCATTTTCTGGTTTTTTATTTTGAAAGTGTCTATTAGAGGAAATAATGGAAATTATAAATTGAAGATTCATCCATTTCTAAAGGCCACATGTCATCCTCGAATGATATTGACCTAATTTATAATCCTCTGCCTTCCTCAGTACTTTATATTTTCAGTATTGTCTCTTTTCTATTTTCCCCAAAAGTCAACTTTCTAACGTTCCCATTTCTACTATTTCTCTAGTGAAAATACTGAGACACTTGACGCTTTTCCCCTCCTCCCAAATCAGGCATTGACCCTACCTATTACCTTTCATCTTTATTTAAGCTATATTTATTAATGGCAATGAGTTTATAATGGAGTCTGTAACTTATTAAGAATCATGTTTCCAATTTTCCCTTGAAGATTAGTTCTTTAAGCTGCTGGATGGCCTATCCTTTCAAAAAGATGAATTAAATGATAAACAGCTTGCTTGCTTGCTTGCTTTCTCTCTTTTGGCAGAAGTGGCGATTGAACTCAGGCGCTTGCACTTGCCAGGGAAGCACTTATCCCACTGAGCCATCTCCCCGGCCCTGATAAACAGGTTTCTGAGGGAGGTAAGGAAGCTCCTTTAACCTAGAACACTGCTAAAATCTTCTGTATTTACAGTGAAAAGCAATAGAAAGCAGTATTTTCATGATGTTATCAAATAAAACAGAAAGTTAACTATAAGACAGAAAGTTAACTATTTTCTTTATCTTAGATGGTGATATTTGAGGGGAAATAGACCAAAGTAGAGAAAAACGCAGAGGTACAGATATCCGACAAGGATCACCTAGGACAATGTACCTGACCTGTAAATGTAATCATTTAATGAACACTTATTATATATTAACAGCTATAAACGTGTTTCTATTAATTGTAAGAAAAACAATGAAAATCAAGTGGTATTATCTCAATTTTATTAATAGGGAAACCGAGGTTTAGAGGAGTCACAAAATCTTCCCTATACCAAAGAGATGTGGCACAGCAAAGCCTTCAGAACTAATACTTTCTGCTAAAATGCACTCTATGAAACAGCATATACATGATCCCCCTAACAAGAACAAAATTAGAAAGCTGATTGGAACAATGTGTTCTCGGGTCATGCACATCTCGTGGGTCACTATGGAATGCCTAGGCTAATAAGGCCCTTGGTGAGGTGGATGAACTACAGGAAGGAGGGAAACACCCAGGAAGGCTCTGTAGAGCCTTTGGGGTAAGCTGAGGTGGACATGCAATGCATAATGAATTGCTCAAACATACAAATGTTTGTAATTCACTTGTTTGTAACTGAGGGAGTCACCATATGTATTGACACTAGGTGCAAAGTAAGTGGTAGCATCAGAATTTTTACCATTATCTATCATGAAATATTACTTAAGAAACCTGAATGCTCAGCAATCAGGAGGCTAGCACTAGTCTGAGGCCAACTTGGGCTGTAAAGTGAGTTCAAGACCAGTTTAAACCACATAGTGTGACCCTGTCTCAAAAAAAAAAAATCCTGAATGAAATATGTCATATCAAAATAATTTGAGAGGCTGACTGCCTGAGCTAAAAGGGCCTATCAGCAGTCATACAACCAACTCCAGGATAAAATTGCCTTTAGGATACTGGACTGAGCTTTATAGCAACCTGATATACGAAGACTACTTAAAAACAAATCTGTCTCTCTTCTTCCATTAACAGTTCCTTTCCAAAATTAGAATTTCCTATAATTGTACACTCCACGGGATTCTACTTCATCTTGCTATGCACTTATTAACTGGTTTAGAGGAAACCAAAATATTTCAAAGACATATACTTTAACCAAACCCAGGTCCAGTGTAAAGCCACATATAATGGAGTATGCTATATAAAGAACAGACTTTTTTTTTTTATAGTACTGGAGACTGAACCTAGGTTATCATTTATGCTGGACAAATGCTTTACCACTGAGCTATACCTTCAGACCAATCCTGTCTTTTTGTTTAAACCAATCTTTAAATTTTAAATAATATCAACGGAATTCATCTTTAAAATGATCGAGGCAGAGCTGGTAAGATAGTTCAGAGGACTAAAGCAACTGCTTAGTCAAGTGCAGGGACCAGGGTTTGATCCCCAGCAACACAAGCCACGTCCGCCCTGCAGCCGAGCGTGCTGAGCCGGCCACCGAGACAGGGAGTGGTGGCACAGGCCTGTCTGGGGAGGCTGAAAACAGGAGGATTACTATGAGTCCAAGCTGTGTGGTGAGACCCTCTACCAAATACATACATTTAAATAAATAAATAAAATAAAAAGGAAATGGTCTTGCAATTTTTCTTATATGAAATAATTAACTAGCTACAAAATATATTTGTCCAAAGATGTTCACCTAAGCATTATCAATAGGACAGGCAAACAGCTTACATGTACTACGCATAGAATTAGTCAAATGAAATCATTAGGTGTTCATTATATGGTATATCATACAGTAATTTAATAATACTTTCAAAACTTTTCAATAACTTGAAAAAAATGTTTACAAGATCTTGCACTTGCATGTGTGAGTCCCTGGGTTTGAGCCTCAAGGCTGCAAAGCAAGAAAAAAGCCACAGCACTCACACAGCTCCTATACTTACATACAGTTTATTTATACATATATTTTTTTTCTGTTTTTTTTTCTTCAGAAGGGAGACAGGGAGTTGAACAGGGCCTCATTCACACCAAGAAGTATTCATATCACTGAGCTCTAGCTCAGTCTTCAGTTTTTAAAAATATCTCTTCCCCATATGAACTGAATAGATAAAAATATAAACAGGTATACAATTGTATTTTCATTACAGATTCATGTTTTCCTCTTATTTTTACAATGATCTTCCAGTTTTTGAATCCAAATCAAAGGGATTCAATGCATCTTAAGTAGCCAGGCATGGTGGCTCTTGCCTGGAATCTTGGCACTCGAGCATGCTGCAGCCTGCGGCAGGAGGATCATGAGGAAGAGTTCAAAGCCATCCTGAGAGTTCAAGCCTGGCTTAGAGTACATAGTGAGAAACTGCCTCAAAAAAAAAAAAAAAAAAAAAAAAAAAAAGGAAAAATCCTCAAAGCCTCAGAGAAATGCACTATTTGTAATACTTTGCTAGTAGATTAATTCCTACATATCATATATTATACCAATGAAATGTACCCTGGGAAAAACTTCATATCATTTTCACCTTTGGGCAAACACCTTGCAGCCTGTAAGAGTAACCCTCCTGACTTGGGATACTAGCCCCTAAATATCAAAAAGATGAATAAATGGCAAAAATGGGTACATACAAGGAAAGTAAGACATAGATTAAAGTTTAAAAAATTATGTTCATCTTGGCTAGAATTGTAGCTCATCACATGAGTAGCATGCATTAGGCCCTGGGTTCAACATTAAAAATTACACTCATCTACGAAAGACAGTGTCCCATGTAAATAGCAGAATGTCTAAATGCAACACTACGTAATTAGAATATATAATGTAGAACACAAGAGTATGAATATTAAAAGCTACTCCACTACCTTTGTATTTTATGGATAGTAAAACACGCACACGTGTATCACACATATATGTATGTCTATATGATATCATAGGATAGGATATTTAAAGTTCAATTTTCAATGATTGGGTTACAAGATTATAAGTCTTTTTTCTACTAAATCTTTCTGCCAGAGATAGTAAAAATAAGAGATTAGACTTTACAAAAGAAAATGATTTCCAGTAGAATAGTGAACCTGATCTTCAGAACTCCTCATATGATGTGATACCTGGTTATTTTCTAGTCATCTCACTCAAGGCCTTTTGCTTATTTCATTTTAATTAAGTACTCTCAGTTGAGAAATGATACTTTAACAAATGTTGTTAAATATTATTTTAACTGACAAAAGGTATAATAATGCAAAGAATGGTAGTTCTAGAACCATTGTATAATTTACAAAATGAGAATATTGCAAATTAATTCCAAGTTAACAGTTTTGGGAGTAGAGATTAAGAATAACCTCAGATTGATCTAGTTCAATAAGTATATATTTTAAAGAGAAAATCCACATTAACTTGTCACATTTTGTTATTAATGGCATGCCCCTTAAATATAGATGATCTCCTTATGTGCTTTTCCATATTTATAACTTATCCCTTTTCAAATGCAATTGCAAGGAGAAATTATTGATATTTCATGAGCAATTTTGCACACAACCTCTTATTATGGGAAATTATAAAACTAAGAATGAAGTCTGACAAGCTAACAGACTGTAGTGATTACCAGTAGAGACCAAAATACTGCTTAGGAGCTAATTAAGGAAAAAAAGCACCAAATTCATGGCTTTAATGGGCTACTCTGCACAATATTTGATGGAGGAAATGTAAGAATGTATGACTTGTACATTTTTATTCTCCTCTATTCCTCTTATTTTAAAATCACATTATATCTGGCACTATTTTTCCTTTGCTTTTTTTTGTGGTATGGGGACTCAAATTCAGGACCATGTGCTTGCTAGGCAGGTTTGCTGTTCCCCTGAACTATAGCCCCAGCCCTGACTTTGCTTTTTAAAACTGGATGGGGAAAAGTAAATAAGTAAATAAATAAAATTGGAAGGCTAGAGAATTTTTACAGACATGTAAAAATGTTGAGAAATGATGAGAAAAAACTCTGCCATTTCTTTAACTTTTCTCTTCCTCCTCCCCTCCCCCTCCATATCCTCCACCTCCTCCTCCTCCTCCTCCTCCTCCTCTTCTTTCTTGCATTCTTATTCTTCCCCTTCCCCCTCTTCTTCTTTTTTCTTCTGGTACTGGGGATTAGACCCAGGGCTTGCCACACACCCTGCCTCTCTGAAAACTCTTGTTAAGGCCTCAGTATATGTATGATATACTACTACGGTACTTTAAATTTATATAGCACCTGTCTGCTGAAGAGCCCAGGCTTCACAGAGTTCACTTATCCTTTCAGCATGCTTGTGAAGTGTGTAGATTGGAAACAGATGGCTTCAAAATAAAGCAAAACCCAGATACGACCACAGAAAACCTCACTGATTTACTGAAGATGACCTATCTGTCCAGGCTGCAGAAGCCTAAAAGATTCCAAATTCCATGCCCAATATCTTTTCCAATTAACAGCACTACCTTCTTATCATCAAGCACATTTCTAAGCTTTTAAGAAAACTTAAGCTTCTTTACATTGTAAAATCAGTAAATTTATTGCACCAAAAATCTAATGGTACATCCGTATTTTATAGAATTAACATCAGTCATGGATAAGTCTCTGGAAGTCACCTTCCTGAATAGTCATCAATTTATCAACAAGCTACTTAGCGTGGTTCAATACAGTTGCATCGAAGTATGGAAAACCAGGGTGTGGGGCTATAGCTCAGTGCTGAGGTCACCTGCCTAGCACGAGCAAAGCCCTGGTTCCATCTCCAGTACTGCGAAAAAAAAAAAAACCCACCGAACTGACAAATCAACTGATAAATATAACTGGAAGAAGTCAGATTATAAGTGTTTTTAAAAAGCAATCTTAGGGGCCGGGGAGATGGCTCAATGGATAAGCACTTCCCTGGCAAGCGCAAAGGCCTGAGTTCAATCCCCAGTTCAGCCAAAAAAAAAAAAAAAAAAAAAAAAGCAATCTTAGGGCAGGGGATATAGCTCAGTTGCTTAAATGCTTGCCTGGAAAGTGCAAGGTCCTGAGTTCAATTCCCAGTATTGCAATAAATAAATAAGTAAATAAATAATAATTTTCAATTATTAGGTTAAACTGTGAGTCAGTGGTGGAGCCATGTATAAAATCCAGTTTCTCTGAAACCAAAGTTTAACATACGTCTCCCTTAGTATTTTCTGCCTCATCCCTGGAACAGTCCATACTCACATTTTTCCTTCAAGTGCTAAGAATATGGCAAAATTCAGAACTATAGCCTTAAATTTATTGTGATTTTTTTTCTTTTGTATTTTAGGGAAGGGTCTACAGGGTGTTCAGGGTCTCACTACTAGATCAGAGTGATCCGCCTATTTACAGCCTCCCAAGAGCTAGGATTACAGGCACGTGCCACCACGCCCAGTCTCATTGCCATCTGTCTCAACTCACCCGGGGGCAGGGTCAGCACGGCAGGTGCAGGATGGAAGCCCCAGCCCTGCACCTGCTTGCAGGCACTTTAATCCGCTGAGCTATTATTTGGCTGGCCCTCACTGGGAATTTTTGAAATTGTCTCTCCATAAGTAAAATAAGTCAATCCACCTATGATGAGTCACTTAATGATTAGAGAGTTTCTATAACCATATATATATATATATATATATATATATATTTTTTTTTTATTGAGAAATAAATATGAATGAGACAGTTTCACAGCTGATTAATAGGACAGTTTTGATAGTTAATACACTGTACATTGTTATCTTCTTAGTGGGAGTTTCTGTAACCTTAACCAAAGCCCAGTCATAACTAAAGACAGACATTGGTAATCACTGATATCTAAAATCCACGCCTCTCATACCAGTGAGGCATGGTAGTACACACCTGCAATACCAGCCTTGGGAGGCTGAGGCAGGAGGATTACCAGAACTTCCAAGCCTGGTATAAAATAATTTTTTTTCTGTATTTTAGGGAAGGGTCTACAGGGTGTTCAGGGTCTCACTACTAGATTGGACTCGTAGTGATTCTTCTGTTTGCAGCCTCCCAAGAGCTGGGATTATAGGCACGCGCCACCACGCCCAGTCTCAATCTCCATCTCAGCACGTAGTGAGTTCCAGGTCATTCTGAACTACATAGTGAGACGTTGTTTCAAAAAACAAAACAAAATCAACAATAAATAAATTTCCAACATTGTAATGCATTCAGAACGCTTTTGGTGCCTCAAATACAATGAATATACATTACACAATAGATTGCTCTCTAGAACAATTATGCAGACTCAAATCATGACCCAGCTGTTTTCTTCTAACCTGAGTTATATTATTTGCATAGATCAAAAGTTTCCCCTTTAGGGCTGGTGAGATGGCTCAGTGGTCTAAAGCACCTACTTAAAACAAACTTAGCAAAGCATAGGGACCACGGTTCAATCCCCAGCACCACATGCCAGACGGCCCCGCCCCCTGGTGGGCTGAGCTGGCCACACACACACACACATAAATAAATAAAATTAAAAAAAAAAGTTTCCCCTTTAGATCAGTTTTCACAGGGCTGAGGAGAGAGCTCAGTAGAATAAGCGCTTGCCTGGGAAGTGCAAGGGCCTGAGTTCAATCCCCAGTTCCAAAAAAAAAAAAAAAAACCATCAGTTTTCACAAAAAGAAAAGGTCATGAGGCGGTATGAAATGATTCTAAAATCAAATTGTCCTGTTATTGAGAGATATTCATTTTAAAATTTTATTTTAAGGGCCAACCAAATAGCTCAACTCAAGGGATTAAAATTCCTGCAAACAGGCGCAGGGGCCGGGGGTTCAACCTCAGGGCCTGCTGCATCTGCCCTGCCCTGCCCTGCCCCCGGGGCGCACTGAGATGGGGATTGAGACTGGACATGGTGGGGCCTGTAATCCCATCTCTTGGGAGGCTGTATACAGAAGAATCACTACGAGTCCAGTCTAGTAGTGGGACCCTGAACACCCTGTAGACCCTTCCCTAAAATACAGAAACAAAATTATTTTATACCAGTTTTATTTTTTATTATTTTTTATTTGTTTATTTATTTGTTACAGGGTCTCTCTACACTCTACACAGTTCAGACTCGCAATGACCCTCCTGTCTCAGCCTCCCCAGCGCTGGCATTACAGGCGTCCAGCACCCCACCCACATGTCATGCAGTAATGAGCACGGAACCCAGGCCCTTGTGCTTGCCAGGCAGACACTTAGACCACTGAGCAATCTGCTCAGCCCACTAGTCCATTTTAGAATCTGTACCAAACAGCAAAATCAAGATATGACATGGAACATACATTCCACCTAGATTACACCAGATCAAACACAAATTCATATCATATGTGCTAAAACATTATTTTAATAAATTCTGTGAAAAAACAGAAATAATGCCTAAATCAGAATCATGCAATAACAGCAAGTGGATTTTCTTCTTTTTTCCCTGTCAGCTTCACCAAATAGAATCACTTTAGAGTACTATGTAAGGCTGCCCTTTTCAGTAATAGTTATAATGTTTGCCTAGGAGAGAAATTTCATTGCGTTTCTGATAGTGCCCTGCATAGTGACATTCTGCCAGTATAAATAGTCAAGTTTAATGTGTCTGTGCCCATTTGTAGATGGGGGCTAATCTCACAATATTACTCAGCAGCTATAATTAGTTCTTCCCAAAATGCTATAAAGTTAGTCAGTTTTAGCTATTAAATCTAAAGAGCATCAGGCTAAAGCCTTTGGACTTTAATGCTGATTATGTCAAGTCAAGGCAGAATACAATGTATTCACCTTACCATCTCAGGCAAAGAGGGTGGTGTGGCTATACCTAACAGTAGAAACTAAGAATTAGACTCGCAACTCAACAAATTTACTAAAAATGTGTCACTAACAAATGAAATCAGGAATATGGACTTCATTTTTTACTTCATTTTGACTTTTTGTTGGGTTGGTCTTTTTTTTTTTTTTTTTGGCAGAAGTGGGCATTGAACCCAGGACCTTGCACACACCAGGCAGATGCTGTACTGCTAAGCTGTACTCCTAGCCCTTGAGGGTGGTTTTAAATGTATGATCAAACAAAGGCAAGGAAATGGTGTGGGCTAGAGCCTAGTGATGATTCTGTCTTGATATGATTTCACCGCATTTGAAACAGAACTGTCTCATGGGGCTGGGGGTGTAGCTCAACCATAGTGTGCTTGCCCGCATGTACAAGGCCTCAGGTTTCATCCCCAGTGTCAAGAAAAGTAAAAAGGAGACTGAAAGAAGAGATGAAAGAAAAAAAGATAATTTATTTTTCTACTGCTGTAACCTAGTTGGATAATAGTACCTTGTTTGTTTTTAAGGTTAAGCATTTGTTAGAAGCTCTAAAATTATGTTGTCACTTCACATCCACTTGGGGTGGTCTATCTACCAGTTTAGTTAACTCTAGTAGTTCCAGTACAGTGTAAATCCATTTCCAGCCAATCTGCGCTATTAGGTTAGAACTACATGTTTTTTGGTACTTCTTGCTTTCGGGCTCAGATGCCTGTGCAAAGCATCAAAATGCAGTCCTCAAGTCATTCAGAGGTGACTATTGTAAATAAAAAGGACTTGGGGCAAAAAACACAAAGCCAAATTCTCCCAAATATTCTCAATTTCATTTTTACAGTTTCCGCCTTAGTTGTTTTTAAGACTGTATTAACTAATCCATTTTTTTGCAAATAAGTAAAGCTTTTAAACTGTTGCTCTTGGAGATTGCTCTGCCTGTTTCCGTACTCCTCCACAGTATATTATCTAAACAGCAAAAGTGCCACGCTTTCCCAGCAGTCACCTTAACCTGGGACACAGGGACTGGTACAGGGCAATATGGGAAGGTTATTTCAGGTCCTCTCGTTATTCTAACCATACCACCGACAGGTAAACACCCACCCAACTCTATTTGCTTGCCAAACTTAGTGCCCACTATTTTTGAATATGATGTCTGGTTAGGTTCATTCTAAACCACTAATAACTGATGGTTAATTTATTCAAGGAATTATCCAGCATCTTTAAGCAGATGCCCAATATATAGAATGGTTCAGCTAAATTATAGGCCAGAACAAGGATATGGGTAGATCTTTTAAAAAGGAAAACTCTGTCTTATGGAACATAGCTTCAAATCTAGCATTTAGGAATGTCATGGGCCAGAGTAGTAGGACAATTTTCCTAGGAAATAATGAAAAAGATATTTTTTAAATTTCAAAAAGCCATAAAAAAAATCAAGACTTTATTTTTAAAACAGCTCCTATTTTCATTTTGGATAAAATTGGAGCATCAAATTCCCTTTCTGTTGCGCTCATCCAAAGGCAAGAATTCCCTCGAGTGGAGGCTAGGTCACCCCCCCCTCCTCCTCGCAGAGTTTTTGGAATATGGGCCTCAGCCATTACATTCCATTTTTAAAGTCAAAAGATGCCATGTGACCATTACCCTAGGGGCATCCGAGGCTTAATGCCAATTGGCCTGGGTGGGACTGCGGCCACTTACTAGGAATTCACTATGAACTGCACCTCAGGCGTCAAGTTTATTCTCCTAAAAGCAGTACATTTTGACATTCGTGTGCACTGAGTGCCTACTCCTCAGTAGTTTTTAATTTCACTGCATTTCCTACTTACTGTGGCAAGCCACGCTCCGCTTCCCCCTCCGCTACTTTCCCAGCAGGCCGGGCACCCGCAGCGTCGCGTGCCTGATCCTAAATGGCGAGACGCCCCAACTCACTCCCAAGCTGGACGTTGTGCACCACTGGGGATGTCGAACAGCTCAGGTGCGAAGGAAGAACCATCACGAACAGGAAGTGTCAGCTGCTATTTAGCCCACTCCACTGCCCGAGTTAGGGCCAGCTCGCGTCTGGAGCCTGGCGGGCTGTAGGATCCGCCAGCACTTTGCGGCAGCTGTGGCGGTGGCGGCGGCAACTTCGGGACTGGCGGGAAGCCAGGGCGGGGGTGGTCGGCGCCCCCAGCCCCTCGTTAGAGCGCTTAAGTACCGCGGGTGGAGAAAAGTAAACACGGGCCAAGTGCAGCTGTGCGGGGGAAGGGGCGATTTAACCCGCTCCCTTCTGCTCTGCTTCCCAGGGAGCCCAGAGAGGTCTCGGGCTGATGCAGCCGCGACCGCACGCTCCGGGCTGCAAAGCCAAAGTAGCTAGGCAGGGAGCAGACACGCGGCGCGAAGTCCCAGGAGAGGAGAACGGAAAGGGGCTGCCCCTGGCCTGGGGATGTTGTGCTTCTGAAAAGAAAAAAGTGCTTACTCATAGGGAGCCGCGGTGCGATCACGACGCTCTGGGTATTGGCAAGGGAGGGAAGCAGGCAGAAGGCAGGCGGCTCCAGCCAAGTTCCTTCCCCCGGCCCTGGCACTCCACCCCAGCCCCGCTCCGAGCCTCAAGGTTGGCGCTGACCCGCCAGGACGCCCGAGACGGCTTGCGGGGAATGCGGGCGTCGCGGCCGGCCGGCTCCGGGATTTCCTGAGTCGGGGCGGGCGGGAGGGGGACAGCGCTAGCTGGAAAAGGACAGCAGAGGGAAGTTAGGCGCTCGGTTTCCACTTCTGGGCCACGGCGGGGGAAGGTAATCTGGGCAAGGGCTGGCGTCAAGGACTCCAGACCGAGGTGGGCAACAAGTTCAGAGCAACTAGAGAGAAAGCACGGTCCTATACAGGGGAGAAGTGCTGCCGGCGCGCGGGTGGTGGGGAGCCCTCGGTCACTCCCACCCGGGGCCGCAGCGCGCGACCGCCAGAGAGCTCCGGGGCTCTGACTGCAAGGGTTCCGACCTCGCCTGTGCCCAGTCCCCGCTCCGCGGTGCGAGGCGCGTTCCTGCTGAGTTTCCTGAGATGCTCTCCTCAGGTCCCACTCCCGCCCGTGCCCAGGAAACTCGCCCCCCGGGCCTGCGAACCACTTACGTGAAGTCGCAGAGTCCCCAGCCTGGCCCGACAACCTCCGACCAGCGCACTCCGGCAACTTCTGCCCCTTGGAATGTTTGCGGCTGCGGTTCTAAAGCCAGCGCTCCCTCCCCTGCTGCCAGCCCCCTCCGCCCTGCGGCCGCCGCCATTGGCTCGGGTGGTGCTAGCAGTCGGCCTGGGAACCAGGAAGGGGATTGGGCCACAAGCCTGTCACATCAACTGGGGTGGGGAGCTGGGAGAATGGGCACTGGGATGAGCACCCAAAGGGATGGGAAGTGTAGCTCTGAGGCAAGGAGCAGCTATTGTACTGCTTCACCTAATTCTCCCCACTCTGCTTGGGCTAAGAGAGAGACGTTCACGATGCTTGGCTTGAAGTACGTGCTCAAAAAAATTAGTGGAAAAAAGGAAAAGATGCAAATGTCGGTGGTTGAATTTGAACACCACCTATTTATGTCTGTGGTGGAGGGGGAAACAGTTGCTCCTGGAGTCGTTAAGAGAATCTCTCGTGGGAAAGGAGGGACAGTGCTGGTTTCGTCTGCTTACATCTGCGTAGGTGCCAAAGGACGCCTAGAGAAACCTCAGCAATGCTCCCTTTCTTTGAGAAGTGAAGAGAGCATAACAGGCAAGGCAGGGCTCTCCTGCTTTTGATTTCCATCAAAGTAAATTGTTGCCCCAAATCACCTGTCTGGTAGGTTTGTCCGGGAAAGGAGTAAGAGGTGGAGGTGGGAGCGGGTGGTGGAAGTCACTGGGTTCCACTCCTTGGTTCCACTTGATTCTCACTAATCAATCTCTTTTGGCCAGAGAAAACCTGGAGATTGCTCCAGCTTCCCAGCATACCATTTCCTCTATTCTTCTGCCTAAGAGACTGCCTCCTTGTCATAGCTGACCTCTTTCATTAATGCATGCAGAGGTTTCCCCTCCTTATCTGCATTCCAATCCTTTGGCTCATCCCTGTTCCAAAATCAGCTTGGGAGGGCCGGAGTCTGAGGCATTCTTCAGGGTCAGGTCAAGAAGCTGGCTTGTGGGACAGCTGTAGGAAAAGTCTAAGCTCTTTCCTATTGCAGTCACAACAACATTTTTGTTCAGAACAGAGGCACTTCAGAAGTTTTGTAAATTTTAAAAATTATTTCAGTTAAGGCCCATTTTGCATACAACAGGACAATGCCAAATTAAGAGAAACACAAAGATTGAATGCTCTTGTAAAGGAAAGCCTCACTTGGTTTGCTATTATGAGTTTTCTTAGAGAAATTAACCTGTAGTGAGTGTCAGGGCTCCCCTGTCAGGGCAGGAGGAGCAGAAGAGTCCACCCAGTGCCCAAAGGCCACACTACCAGAAAAGGTTTGGGTACTGGGCGAAAGCCTCATTAAATATTAATTAATGATTAACTTACTGGATGAACTTATGAAAGGCACAGGAAGGTGAAAAAGAAATGAAAGGGCAATCATGCTTTCAGAAACATTGCATTTTTATTTAAGAGATTTTGTACTGGATCAGGTTTGGGTCAGTACAGAAATACCAATCTCCACATGTTTGGGTTGGATCAAACATGCCGGACATTGTCACATACATTGACAATAGTCTCTAAAATGAGATTTCTAGTTTCTCAGGAATTGGTTCAAGGGTTGGCATAGTTTTGGGAATTCTTTACATAAAATTTCTAGCTACAGGGGCTGGGGAGATGGCTCAGTGGAATAAGCGCTTCTCTGGCAAGCGCAAGGGCCTGAGTTCAATCCCCAGTTCCACAAAAAAAAAAAAAAAAAAATTTCTAGCTACACTGGGGTACACCAGTCTTCACCTTTTATGGTGTCTGCCAGCCACCCTTGGAGAGCATCTACCTGCTTTTAAATGTAAATTACAATAACAATGGCCTGAGGGGACTGCTTGTCTCCCAGTGAAGCTTTATTTGTCTCATTTAACCTTAGTACTTAATTTTGGTTTGCTTTTTAAGTTTTAGCACTTATAACAAGTCAAAATGTAAAAATTCTATGCATATGGTATTTACATGTTTGTATTTCTTATTTACCAAAGCTTACATGGAAGCTTTACTTTAATAAAATTCTTTGATCATCACTAACACCGAAGATGTTAGACTTTTCTATTTTAATAGTAAGTGGTACAGTCCATACTTTCGCAACCATCAGACGTACAGGGGATAGAGTGACTTACTGTCTCAGTAACTTTGCAGCAGATAGTGTACTTTATGCACAGAAGCACATACTTGAATTCTAGTTGCGATTCCTGTTTAATCCAGGTAGAACTCCTTTTTAATGAGTACTATTAAGATATCCAATTTGATGTAACTAAGCTACCTTTGTGTTACCCAATTTTAAGACTCATAGTTTCATATTTTGCTCTTTTAAAAACTCTGTCAAAGCTCTGGATTGTGGGGCTCGGGGAGACGTCTCAGTAGAATAAGCGCTTCCCTGGCAAGCGCAAGGGCCTGAGTT
>NW_004524693.1:212049-214050 GCF_000260255.1 Octodon degus
ATTTATTTTAGTGTGTGTGGCCAGTTCAGCCCACCAAGGGGGCGGGGCTGGCTGGCATGTGGTGCTGGGGGATTGAACCGTGGTCCCTGTGCTTTGCTTAGCTTAGTTTGTTCTAAGTAGGTGCTTTAGACCACTGAGCCATCTCACCAGCTCCATTAAAAAGGTTTTGTTGCCAGCATCAGTTTGATTTATTTGTAAGTCCTTATCAAGTTGATTATCATATAAATTAACAGCCAGACTAACATATAAAACACATAAGAAAATTATGCTAAAGTAAGGTTCTGTTTTAGATGCACTATCCATGCTGGATTACAATTGCTTTTCCCTCCTACTTTCTGTCTTTATTTTAGACTTTATTTATAGATTGGGTTTCTCATATAAAAGAAACTGTATGACATTTAAACTTGTGTATCTGAGTTACTTCACTTAACATGATAGTCTCAAGTTGTGGGGCTGGGGAGATAGCTCAACAGCATTAGGGCTGGCCTGGCAAGCACAGTGTCCTGAATTCAATCCCTGGTACCAAAAAATAAAAATAAATTAAAATTTTAAAAATCAAGGTGGGCTGCTGGGGAGATGGCTCAGTGGAATAAACGCTTCCCTGGCAAGCACAAGGGCCTGAGTTCAATCCCCGGTTCCGAAAATAAATAAATAAATAATAAAAAATTTTAAAAAATCAAGGTGGGTGTGCTTCCCCATACATGACTCAAATTTTTCCTTTTTATAGCAAGGCAGTACTACCTTCTGTATAAACACATTTTATTTATCCGTTCATTTATTGATGGCCATGTAGGCTGCTTCCGAGGTTTCAATAATGTTAATTATGCTACTATAGACATGATATGCATACATCATTGTGATATGATGTCCTTAATTGTTTTGGGAAGATAACTAAAAGGAATAACTGGGTCAAGCGGAATTTCTTCCTTTTTGTTTTCTTTTCTTTGTTTCTGGTTTTTTGTTTTTTCATTTTTTGTGGTTTTACTGAAGCACAAATAAACATGCACATAGGCCGTCTTCTCGTTTTCTTCACTGCGCAGCCTGGCATTGGGATTGGTGACTCAGATGGCCAGCTGGGCTGTTCTTTCCACAATGGCCTTGCGGTTCTTAGAGATGTTGTGAGCAATCTCTGCACAGTAAGACTTGTTGCACGTCAGCAGCACCTCCAGCTCCTTAGCATCATGCACCAGGAGCTTCCGGAAGCTGCTGGGCAGCATGTGCTTTGTCTTTTTGTTACTTTCATAACCTATGTTGGGCATCAAGGTCTGGTCCGTGAACCTCCTCCGCACCCTGTTATCGATGCCTCTGGGTTTCCGCCAGTTGTGCTTGATTTTGACATATTGGTCTGACTGGTGCCAGATGAACTTCTTGGTTCTCTTTTCGAGGATCTTGGGCTTCACCAGGGGTCGGAGGGCTACCATGGTGCCAAGTGGGAGATGGCTGTCCCCTCCATAGGCAGCCCCGAGGAAGAGCAAGTGGAATTTCTATTTTAAGTTTTCTTAAGAATCCCAATATTGGGTCCGTGAGATAGCTCAACAGTCTAAAGCACCTGCTTAGGCAAGTTTAGGCAAGTACACAGGGACCACGTTCTATCCCTGGCACCACATGCAGTACAAGCCCAGCCCTCAGGGTGGGTTGAGCCAGCCCCTCACCCAAAAAAAGAATCCCAATATTTATTTCCAAAGTAGTTGTGCCAGTTTATACTCCTACCAATAACGAAGACATGTTTCTTCCCATCCCCAGCCTATCCAGCATGTTTCTGTTTTCTTTTTTTTAAACGTATTTATTACAGGGTCTGCAGGATCTCACTACACAGTCTCAATCTGCTGGGAATCGAACTCTCGTTCCTGCATCTGCCTAAGCAGGCACTTTAATCCGCTGAGCTATCTGGCTGGCCTATTACTGAGTGATTTCATTTATTTATTTATTTATTTATTTATTTATTTATTTATGAGTGTGTCCAGCTCAACCCACCAGGGGGCAGGGCTGGCTGGCATGTGG
>NW_004524693.1:214150-219379 GCF_000260255.1 Octodon degus
ATTTATGAGTGTGTCCAGCTCAACCCACCAGGGGGCAGGGCTGGCTGGCATGTGGTGCTGAGGGATTGAACTGCGGTCCCTGTGCTTTGCTAAGCTTGCTCTAGGTAGGTGCTTTAGACCACTGAGCCATCTCACCAGCCCCACTGAGTGATTTCTTGATGGTAGCCATTCTTTCTAGAATAAGATGGATTCTCAGGGCAGGCCAAATAGCTCAGAGGATTAAAGTGCCTGCAAGCAGGTGCAGGGGTTGGGGTTCCATCTCTAGACCTGCAGTGTTGGCCCCGCCCCCAGGGCCCTCTGAGACAGCAATTGAGACTGGGCGTGGTGGTGCACTCTTATAATCCCAGCTCTTGGGAGGCTGTAAACAGGTGGATCACTACAAGTCCGATCTAGTAGTGAGACCCTGAACACCTTATAGACCCTTCCCTAAAATACAAAAAAAAAAAGATGAATTCTCAGTATTTAAATTTGCAGTTCTCTCAAATAGCCTGCAATGTTGAATATTTTTCTTGTAATCTCTAGCCAGCTGTACTTGTTCACCCGAGAAGTGTCTATTAATTTCAGGTGCCCTGTTTTTGATTGGGTCTTTAAATCTGGGAGGTCTAATTTTTTTGAATTCTTTATATATTCTAGATATTAGTCCTTTGTGTGAGGAATAGCTGGACAATTTGTTTCCTTGTTGTGTATGCTGTTTATTTACTCTGCTGGTGGTGTCCTTTGCTGTGCAGAAGCTTCTTCATTTGGTGTGATCCCATTTGCTGGTTCTTGGTATTATTTCTTGTGCAAGTGCAGTTCTCTCAGAAGGTCCGCCTACACTTCTATTTTCAAGAATTTTAACTGTCTTTTCTTCCAGCAAGGGCCAGGAGATAGCTCAGTGGCATAAGCAACTGTCTGGCAAGTACAAGGTCCTGAGTCTGAGCCCCAGCACCAAAACAACAACAACAACAACAAAAACAGAACCAAAAACTTCCTGAACACTGTTTCTGCTTTAATATTTACATCTTTTATTCATTTTTATTATAGTTTAGTGCATGGTGAGAGCTATGAGTCTGGGTTCAATCTTCAACTTGTGGAAAACCAGTTTTCTCAGCACATTGGTTCAAGAGGCTTTCTTTCCTATAGTGAAAGTATTCGGCCCCTTCGGCAAAGATAAGGTAGTTGCTGGTCCCTGGAGTTATTTCTGCATCCTCTCTTCCAGTGCCTGGAGTTATTTCTACATCTTCTCTTCCGTTTCATTGATCCACAAGTTTGTTTTGTTTTGCTTTGTTTTGTTCTGTTGTGCTGTGGGTTGGGTTTTTTTTTTTTTTTTTTTTTTTTTTTTTTTTTTTTTTTTTGTCAGTACCATCCTGTTTTTATCACTGCCGCTTTATGGTATAACTTAAAGTCTGGGATTGTGATGCGCCCCATGCCTTGCCTTTGCTACCCAGAATTTCCTTTGCTATTCTAGATTCCTTCTGGTTCCATATGAATTTTAGGGTTACTTTCTCTAGTTCTGTTAGAAATGCTAATTTGATCCAGCTATTCCCCTTCTGGGCATCTTCCAGAAAGAATTAGAAGCATCATACCACAGTGACTGATACATTCTCATGTTTCTAGCAGCATAGTTTGTAATAGCCAAATCTTGGAAATAGCTGAAAGCCCATTAACCAAGGACTGGATAAAGAAGATATAGCATTTGAGTACAATGGAGTACTACTCTGCCACAAAGAAGGAGAAGCTTGAGGGATTGCTAGGTAAATGGATACACCGTGAGACCATACTATTAAGTGAACTTAATTAGACTCACATGTGAAAATAAAAAAATAAACACGTTATTTCTGTGGTGTGAGAAACTGTAAGTGCAAATAAAGATCAAAATATTTATTAGGACCACTGAGAAGCCAACAATATGCAATGTATTAATTATTGAAACTGTCCTACTAATTAGTTTTGAAACTGTCCCATTGTTGTTTCTCAATAAAATTAATAAAAATATTTATTAGGTATTGTGTGATAGGAAAAAATGTTCATGATTCTGCAAAAAAAAAAAAAAAAAGGGAGTGGGGTCTGGGGGCATAGCTTGGTAGAATAAGCGCTTGCCTGGCAATCGCAAGGGCCTAAATTCAATCCCTGGTTCCGCAAAAAAAAAAAGAAAAGAAAAGAAAATGTTCAGATGAAAAGAGGAATAAAGGAAGGGGCAAGGAAAGAAGGGAAAGGTTAAAAAAAGTGAGAAAAGAAAAAAAATGGAAACAAAGCTTTTGTAAATGGGAAGTGGAGAAAGGGTTAAAAGGAGGGTAGGAGGGAATAAAAGAATCAAGCTATATCATATACAGATACAAATTCTCTAGGCTGAATGTGATCTATATATATATATATATATATATATATATATATATTATCAATAAAATCTGATTCAATTTGGATGAGGGAAAAGAGAAAAGATAAGAAAAAAGGAAAGGAAAAAAATCATATATGTATATACACAGGATAGCTAAGATGATTGTACTACCAATTTCTCTTATTTTTGAGGGCAGAAGTTAATGCTTAAAATTTTTACTTTGCCCAATTTTACATACTAATATCTGTAATCTGAACAAATGCATTGAAGACAGCAGTGTGCAATGTAACAACCACTGCTGAATATCTATAATCTTGTTTTTTAAAAATTGTGTACCATTTCCAATGCCTTATCTATTATTTTTTATTCTCTAAAATAAAATCGGATTAAAAATAAATTCTGTCAGCATTTTGATTGGGATTAGAACAAATATGTGTAATAATTTTGAGAGTATGGCCATTTTGACTGTATTGGTTGTGCCTTTCCAGGAACAGAGGATCCCTTTCCATTTTCTGATGTCCTCTTCAATCCCCCCCCCTCTTTTTTTTTGGGTAATGTAGTTTTTATTGTGGAAGTCTCTCCCTTTTTTGGATAGGTTAATTCCTAAGTATTTCATTACCTTGATGCTATTGTGGAAGGTATCGTTTCCCTAATTTCTTTTTCTCTGTGAATTTATTACTGGTGTAGAGAAATGCTTTTGAGTTTTGAGTGTTGACTTTGTATATTGCTATGTTAATGAATTTGATTATTAACTCTAGAAGTGTTTTTCTTCTGTGTAGAGGATCATGTTATCTGTGAATATTGATTTATTTCTTCCTTTTCTATCTATGTCTCTAGGTTTTTTTTTTTTTTTTTTTTTTTTTTTGTATGTTAGGGAAGGGTCTACAGGGTGTTCAGGGTCTCACTACTAGATCGGACTCGCAGTGATCCGCCTGTTTACAGCCTCCCAAGAGCTGGGATTACAGGCGTGCAACACCACAACTAGCCTCAATTGTGGTCGGTGTCAGCACGCCCCAGGGGTGGGGCAGGCACAGGTCGAACTCCAGCCCTCCCCTGCTTGCAGGTGCTTTAATCCACTGAGTTATTCAGCGGGACTTCTATCTATATCTCTATATCCCTTTTATTTCTTTCTCTTGTCTAATTCCTCTGGCTGATGTTTCCAGGACTGTATCAAACAGGAATGCTAATAGTGAATATCTTATCTTGTTCCTGATTTTAGAAAGCTTTCAGCTTCTCCGCATGTAGCATGATGTTGTCTGTTGTTCCTGTCTTTGTGAGCATCAGCAGAGGCTCCCTCTGCCCATTGGCTGTTGGTTTGTCATTGATGGCTTTTTATCAGATTGAAGTGAAGTCCTTCTATATCTATTCTCTTTAGGGTCTTTATCCTGAATGAACTTTTTTTCCAGGGTCTTTACCCTGGATTTTATCTGGTACTTTTTCTGCATCTGTTGAGATAATCATGTGGATTTTGTCTTTGCTGCAGTTTATGCAGTGCATTACATACAACGATCTCTATATGTTGAACCATTCCTGCATCCCTGGAAAGAATCCTACTTGGCTATGATGCATGATCTTTTGGAAGATTTGTTGCATTGTTTTTGATGATTTGCCAGTGTCTTATTGAAGATTTTAGTATCTATGTTTATCAAAGAGTTTGCCCTATAGTTTTCTTTTTCAGTTGGATCCTTCTCTGATTTTGGAATCAAGGCAAAGTTTGCCTCCAGGAATGAGTCTGAGTGTATTGTTTCCCTTTCCATTTCACTGAAGAGTTTGAAAAGGAATTAGACCTTCTTTGAAGTCCTTGTAGAATTCCAAGGTGAATATGTAAGGACCTGGGCTTTTTTCTTAGTTGGTAGGGTTTTTCATTATTTATTATTATTATTATTATTATTATTATTATTATTATTATTTTTTTTGCAGAACCGGGGATTGAACTCAGGCCCTTGTGCTTGCCAGGGAAGCGCTTATTCCACTGAGCCATCTCCCCCACCCCCAGTAGGGTTTTTAAAAAACTACTTCTTTAATTTCACTGACTGATATTGGATTATTTGGGATTTTCATTTTGTTTTGGTTGAACTTTTGTAGTTTATATGTGTGTAGAATTTATCCATTTCTTCTGAATTTCCCATTTAACTAGAGTCTAGGTTCTCAAAATAGTTAACAGTGATCTGGATTTTATCAGAATCCATTATGATTTCACCTTTTTATTTCTTTTTTATTTTTTAATAATTTTATTGAGAAAGAAGTAGTAATGAGATAGTTTCAAAATCACCTCTTTATTTCTAATTGTGTGGATTTTGCCTTTTCTTTCTTTCTTTTGCTAAGATTGACTGAGGGGTTGTCTATTTTGCTTGTTCTTTCAAAGAACAAACTCTTAGATTCACTGATTATATTTTTTCTGTCTCAATTTCATTTATTTTTGCTCTGATCTTTATAATTTCCTTCCCCATGCTAGCTTTAGGTTTTGGTTATTCTTGTTTTTTGTAAGACCTTGAGGTGCATCATTAGGGTATTTATTTGAGCTCCATCTGTTTTTCTGATGCAATGTCTGAAACTTTGGAAATCATCTGCTGTTCCTGTCTTCATGAGCATCAGCAGAGGCTCCCTCTGCCCAGCCTCCCCTCTGCCCTAGTCAGCCTTTCTTTCTCCTTTCTTCATGCACACAATCCTTTTCTTGACTGTTTTTCCTATTGCTTTCCCAACATTCGCCAGTTTATGATAGGTAGATAGTCTAAGAAACTTTCCTAGGATAAGTTGTCATTTTCTTTTTTTATCCACTTTTTAATATGCCTTTTTTTTTTTTTTTTTTTTTGAACCGGGGATTGACCTCAGGTCCTCGCGCTTGCCATGCATGCGCTGAGTCTACTGAGCCATCTCTCCAGCCCCTAAAATGCCCTTTTGATAGTTTAACA
>NW_004524693.1:219479-223214 GCF_000260255.1 Octodon degus
ACCGGGGATTGAACTCAGGTCCTCGCGCTTGCCAGGCAAGCGCTTATTCTACTGAGCCATCTCCCCAGCCCCTAAAATGCCCTTTTGATAGTTTAACAAAGTGTGATTTTATTGTAAAACTTTATATCACACAAGAAAGAAATGAATAGGTTTTATGCAAACACTATCATTTTATCTTAAGAATTTTCATCAATTTAATATTAAAGTTTTCTAAGTCAACCAGTTGCTTTATTAGCTTGCAAATGTATATTTTGTGTGATACTGTTTTCTCTCTTTTTTTTTTAATTTTGAGACTCACTGTGTAGCCCTGCATGTCCTTAAACTCACCATCCTCCTGCCTCAGTCTCCAAGAGTCCTGAAATGGTAGGCATGTATTACCATGCCCAGATCTTGGATTGATTCTTTTTTTCTTCTTTTTTTGGATTGATTCTTTTTTTTTTTTTTGCGGTACTGGGAATTGAACTCAGGACCCTGCGCTTGTGGATTGATTCTTGACTTTTGTTTTTATTCAATATATTGTAACCTAAAACTTTCATTAACGTATCAGGCATGGAGGCAATATTGATAGACTTGGGAAATTCTTTTTTTGGGGGTAGGGTGAAATTCTTTAAAAATGTTTGAACCAGAAAATAAAAATTTGAACAGTTATTACCCTTATTTACTAAATCAGGATTTTAAAAAATGTTTTCTTTCTTCTTTTTCTTTTTTTTGCAGTACTGGGGATTGAACTCAGGACCTTACACTTGCTAGGCAGGCACCTCTGCCACTGAACTGTCTCCCTAGCTTTAGTGTTTTCATCTCAAAACACACATGAGTGACACACAAATGCTAATTCTGTGAATCAGCTCTTGGGAAATATTTTTCAAGTTTCGGAGACTCAGTATGAGTCTGAATATCTGATAAGTCAAGCCAATTGTTTAACAAACATGCTGTCATAAAGAAATTATTGTGCATATCCAAGGTTGTTTCAGATTTGCACATATTAAAAAGAATGAAAGGCAAAAATTCAATTGAAATGTATTAAATAGGATTAGGAAGTATTTAATCAACATTAACTTTCAAGGAAGGTCACTATCATCACTAGCATACTTAAATTAAAACGTTTCCCCTGGGTTCGCTGTCTGTGGAGTACACAATTAACAATGTGCTTCTACGTGCCTGTTAGGCTGTAGCATTGGATTGTCACAAGTAGAAAGTATGGTCCATGAGCACAAGAAGTCAACAGTCTTCAAATTTAGCAATAGCAAAATCAACATAAATAAAATAATGAGCAAACAACTGAAGGTAGACTCATGCTGCAGGATCTGAGAAGAATGGGACTGTCAGGGCTCAGTTGGACCTTGCTTTTTAGGCAGAGACTCCAAGAAGCTTGGAAAGAAGGGTAAAACTTTACTAACTAGAAATGGAGAGCATTGCATTCCTGGCAGAAAACAAAATGGAAACTTTTCAGATGAGTTTGTGGGATTGGGCTTCTTTTCTGGGTTCCATGTCATCATCTGAGAAAAACGACACAGCATTTACCTAAAATCTAGGCCCGTGATAACAGCAATGGGAAGCAGGGTTGCTTGTGATGTCCTCTACTTAAAGGAATTAAAGATAAAATATAGACTGAAAATGTAGCTTGGTAATAGAGCACTTGCCTAGTATGTGGGAGTCCCTGGGTTCCATCCCAGAACCACCGAAAAAAAATCCCAAAACATAAACAACAACAAACAAAAATAGTCTTTTGACATTTCTCATCTGTCAGATTTAACCAATCATGGATATAAAATATATTTTAAAAATTGAGTCCTTCTTGGGCCAGGGAGATAGCTCAGTAGAATAAGTGCTTGCCTGGCAAGCCCAGGGTCCTGTGTTCAGTTCAATCCCTGGTTCCGAAAAAAAAAAAAAAATTGAGTCCTTCTTGAACACGTACAGACTCTTTTCTTGCCATTATTTCCTAAACAGAACACTCTAACTGCTGTTTCTCTAGATTCTCATAGTATTCTAAGTCATCTGGCAATGCTCCAGAGCACACAGGATGATGTACATAGGTTACTTGCACACAGCGCTATTTTACCAAGGGGCCTTGAGCAGCCATTGTTTTTTGGTAGCCACAGAGTTTTCAGAGTCATGAATGTTGAGGGACAACTCTGTTTCTCATCTCACTTTAGAGACTGAAAAGTTTTGTGACTCTTGTCATAAAAACTGACCTACAGCTTGTGGGAAGTGCTGCTTTTGGTTACCTAAATGTTGGCAGTTACTTTAAACCCCACTCCCCAACCCCAGCGAGGTCAACATAAACAATAGGTAGTGTAACTTACAGGAGTGTTAAGGTAGGCGAGTGCACGGGCTTACACATGCATCTTGCTTTGATCATTTTCTATGTCTGGGTGATAAAGAATTTTCTTTGGTACAAAGACAACAATATGCAATGTATTAATTATTGTAACTGTACTACTAACCTGTTTTGAGACTATCTCATTGATACTTCTTTCTCAATAAAATTATTCAAATATGAAAAAAAAATGATCTTTGGTGAAAGATCCAACTTAAGTGTACACCAGAATGTAATTTCAAATATTGGAATTTCCTGGTGAAAAGAATCAGTAAAGGTATGCTAAAATTATTTGGAATAAATTATAGCACAGGTTTCACAATTTATAAGAATTATTCTTGATTCTTCATACCACTAATTAGACATGTCTGTAGAAACTAAACTATCATTTTTGATAGTTTAGACTATGCTAGACAAGATTTTGGTGTATTTAGGAGCGTCTGTCTGAGAGTTTCTGTGTGTGTGTGTGTGTGTGAGATACACACACAGACAGAAAGAAGAGAAAGAAAAGAGGAGACAATGAGAAAGTATATAATCACATGTCAAAATACTACTACTATTTATTCTTTCAAGAATGCTCACAGTTAAATATTTGAGTCTGTGTCTACTAGATATGCAAAATGTGACTTTAAAAAGAGATTGACAACGTTACAACACAAGTGAACCTTTAAAACATTTTGTTAACTGAAAGGGCCATTTGCAAAAACCACGTATTATATGAATTCATTTATGTAAAATGTACAAAAGGGGAAAATCCAAAGAGATAGTAGATTACACTTGCCAGGCACCGGGGAGGGTGGAGTCGGAAGAAAATAGGGAGCTATTGCTAATGGAAATCAAGACCCTTTTGAGGGTGATGAAAATCTCCTAAAATCAGTTGTGTTGGCTGCATAGCTTTATGAATTCACTAAAAGCCATTGAATTTTACCATTTAAAACAGCGAACTGTATGGTATGAAAATTACATCTCACTAAAGCTGGTATTCAAAAAGCAAGATTGACAGAATTAGGCTGCTTAAGCACAAGGAAATTCACACTAATTAGGATATAACTTGTGATGGTAGAAAACAAGTAGAGAAAGGATGTGTAATTGCGGGAGACACACTAAACTGACAGAATTCAAAAGGGCCCTGCAAGACGAAATAATCTCTCTAGGTCAGCGTGATCCTTTCTTTGTTATCTTGATTGAAAGAAGGACAAAAACACTCCAATTTACCACAAAAATTTAAATGAAATGTAACAAAAACACTTTATATCATATAAGCCAAAAACAGGACTGGGTTAGCAAACATGATATATTTCTTCTTTGATACTTTCCGAAAGATTTGAATTACTGTGTGACAATTGATCTCAGTATTTAAATCATAGCATGGTTTATTTTATTTTATTTTTTATAAGTTTAAAGTTAATTTAATTGTA
>NW_004524693.1:223314-230856 GCF_000260255.1 Octodon degus
TTTATTTATGTGTGTGTGTGTGTGTGTGTGTGTGTGTGGCCAGCTCACACACACACTGGCTGGCATGTGGTGCTGGGGGATTGAACCATGATCCCTGTGCTTTGCTAAGCTTGTTCTAAGTAGGTGCTTTAGACCACTGAGCCATCTCACCAGCCCAGGATATATTTATTGAGAGAAAGAAAGCTCCTGTCCAAGAGAGGGACAGGAGGGGAGCCCGAGCGGATAGTTCCCCCAATTTAATTGTATTTAAAATTAAGTTATGTTATGTTATGTTGTGTTGTTTATTTCGGAGACAGAGTCTTGCTATGTAGCCCAGTTGGCCTGGAATGCTTCATGAGCCTTCGATCTCAGCTTCCAAGTGCTGGGATCACAGATGGCACCACCAGGCCTGAGGAAAAACATTTTTTTTTTCTAAGACAGAGTCCTGTTTTGTAGCTCAGGCTGGTCTTGAGTTCGCTTTGTAGCCCCGGCTGGCCTTAAACTCAGTCCTCCAGCCTCAGCTTCCTAAGTGCTGGGATTCCAGGCAGGCACCACCATGCCCAGCACACAGCATGGCCCAATTATAAATAAAGAAAAAAAATAAAAGTTAGGTGATAGAAAGTAGAGGGACGGAGCTTTCTCAAGTGGCAAGAGGATGAGAGATGGAGGGAGGGAAAGGGGATGAAGAAGGAACTGGAATATGTTCTGTGCATGGGTGAACTCCATGAAAGGAGCGGAAACGTTATGCACTGCCAACACATACTAATAAAGAGTAAAATAATAATAATAAATTAAATATCTTCAAAGACAAAAGTTAACTGGGTATTTTGCCCAAATAATAAATTCTTTAGCAATTGTTCAAGTTTAAGGATAGGAAGTTTCCTTTTGAGTCAACAAATGTATCTGATAATTCACTATGGGGCTTGCGGGATAGCTCAGTTGTTTAAGCACCTGCTGGGACAAACCCAGTCAGGTGCAGGGGAGGGCGGTTCGATCCCCAGCTCCCCATGCCTTACTAGACCCGCCCTTAAGGAAGCCTGAGAGAGTAAAAAAAAAATCCTTCTGATAATTCACTAGTTTGTCAGTGCTACGGTATCATCTAAACATAGCACAAGTAGAATGTAAAGTGACAATCAGAAAAACATTTCAGAAAAGCATTCCCTTTCACACGCGGAGCAGCACTATGCTTCAGCTGATCCGACTTAGTGGATGGAATGGAACAAGACTGTAACTAAGCTTAATAAAGATTTTAAAAAATTGTGAGAGATTTGAGTCTTCGGGAAAGAATATTGTGTGAAATAAGATCACACTACTAAGGACTAGTCAGCAAGTAACGTCTGTAAAGAACTGAAGAGGACACATTTTTTCCTTCTACTGGGGCTAAGGAAGAGCCATCCCACACCCAGGCCAGTTCTTTACTGCCTAGCCACGCCCCCAGCCCAGGGATAGTAGTTTGTTTTGCCTATAAGCCATACAGTCTCCTTCACAATTACATAATTCTGCTGTTGCAGAACGGAAACAGCTACAGACAGTAAACAAATAGGCACAGTGGTGTGCCACTAAAACTTTATTTACAAGAATAGACAGCAGCAGATGGGGGCTGCAGGCTGTGCTTTACCAACTGCTGTCTAGATTCAAGTATGATCTTGGGATCTGGATGAAATTGTGTGTGCTTTTGTATTTGTTGTTGATTCATTCTTTTCGGTGTGGGGATTGAACCCAGAGCTTCAAAATGACAGGTAAGTGCAAAACCATTGAGCTCTCCTCCCAGGCTGACCTGGACATTGCGATCCACTTGCTTCAGTCTCCTGAACAGGTGGAATTACAAGTGGGTGCCACCATGTGCAGAACATCCGTGTTTTTAAGGGGTAGTTAGTTATACAAGAGCTGCTTCATGACTGAAAGTATGAAAAGAAAATAGAAATTAGAATGTTTCCCTTATTACAGTCTTAGGTCTTCACAATCTTTAATACAAAGTAACTACTTACTTTTTTCTCACCTTTTTCACCTTTTGAAAAGTAATCATAATGACAAAATTCTACTGGGAAAGGGGCATCAACATGGCAGCTGTAGAAATATTACTTATTGAGTTGCTTCTATGTGGTAGATCTCCTGCTGCCGAGTTTATACATATTATCTCACTTAATACTAATAAGTCTTCAATGAATGGAAACATTTCTTTCCATCTTCACACAACAAAAGGTGTGCTTACTGAATAAATCACCCCTCCCAGTCATTTTGGCTAGTGATGCAAGGAGCTGGGGTGTATTGGGGGATAGACTGTGTCTCATGTCTGACCCTGGAGCCTGTGATTACAGCCACAGGATTTTATAGGAAACATTTACTGTGCCTAAGAAATGAAGCACAGATGGCAACATTGCTCACGACTTCTCACTTCTATTGAAAATTAGCCCCCGGCAGTACATTTCTTAGATAAGCAGGCGCATGTCTTTTATGCTTTGATGCAAATGTCTGTGCCTCCCACTCAATAAATTCATATGTTGAAGCCTAATCACCAAAGCATTAGTACTAGAATGTGAGGTCTTTAAGAGGAGATTAGAAAAAAAAAAAAATGGGGCCGGGGAAATAGCTCAACAGAATAAGCGCTTGCCTGGCAAGCCCAAGGGCCTGAGTTCAATCCCCGGTTCTGCCAAAAAAAAAAAAAAAGGGAGGGCCGGGGAGATGGCTCAGTAGGATAAGCGCTTGACTGGCAAATGCAAGGATCAGAGTTCAATCCCCGGTTCCACCAAAAAAAAAGAAAAAAAAAAAAAGAAAGAAAGAAAAGAAAAGAGGAGATTAGGTCAGGAGTGTGAGTGGAATTAGTGATTTTATATAAAAAAGAGGCTTCACAGAACTGACTTGTCCCGCTAGGTGAGGACTCTGGAAGGCGGAGAACCCTTTGCCTTGGCCTCTGCTCAGGCCTCAATCTTGAACTTTCGAACCTCTTGAACAGTGAGTGACAAACCTCTTGTTTATAAATTACCCCCTCGCAGGTGTTTTCTTGTAACATCACAAGTAGGCTAAGACATTTCAGTCACAGCTAGTGTCTTAGTTTCTCTTCTCTCATTGCTGGGACAAATACCTGACACCCAAATTGAAGGAAGGAAAGGTTTATTTAGCTCACAGTTACTGGAGGGTTCAGTCTACACAGCTGGCTCCAAGGCAGCCTGGCACATGGCAGAGGGCAACCTTTCAGGGTGGCAGCAAAGAGCAAGAGCACAAGGGAGGAGTAGCAGCAGATCAAGCAGCTAGCTTCTCTTCCCACCTTACATTGTAATGCAGATTTCCTGCCCTAGGGCAGGTGCAGCAGCCGAACCCACAATAACCAATCACAAACTCCAGAAGCCACCCCAAGACTGCATGAGGCTTTGGAGGGACACTTAGACACAAACCATAGCAGCTAGCCTATGTTAGCTGTGTATAATAGCATGCATTTGTTTCCTTGTAATTCTATCCATAAAGTTTCATCTTCACCAAATGAAACTGACTGTTGATTATAAAAAATAATTTAATAGATCCATATAATAGCAACAGGTGCAGTAGGAATATAATTCTATCTTATGACTTAGTCATATTTTTAGATGATGCTCAGGAATAATAATATACATGGCCAGTACTCTGGAGACTAGAAAGGAAAAGTGATTTATTGTGAAGACATATTCTATAGGATATTAAAATTTCACATAATTTTAGTGAATGGTTCATCAAATCAGTATTTGTTATCAATACAGAAGAACAGCTTACCAGCTAGCCACCAAGAATACAAACAGATGTGAAAATTTATCAGAATTTTCCAGAAAAAACATTATGACAGCCCAACTTGTTTTATACAATGAACTCTGAACTGTGCATCACATGTCATTATAGAAGGACGATTTTAAGCAAATTAAATACATTCTAAAATAAGTACAGGACCAAGGAGATATCTCCGTAGCTTAAGTGCCTGCCTGGCAAGTGTACGGTCCTGAGTTCAACCTCAGGTACTGCAAAATAAATAAATAAAATATGTATAAGAAAAAAAACACTCAAAGTATTTCCTTTAATTTTATTTAACATATTGTCTCTTGAAATATCAAAGTAAAACAGTAAGATAATTTGATCATTAAAATCATGAAATTGTTATATTAGAGGGAACATCATAAATCATACCTCTCGTTTTCCATATTAGTAAAAATGAGACCTATAGGAACAAAATGATTCTTACAAAGTCCTTTTTATAAAGTTACTTTAAGAGGTGGCATCTTGAGAATTCTAATTTTTCAGCCTATTTAAATTTTAAGGGGCCAGGAAAATAGCTCAGTAGAATAAGTGCTTGCCTGGTAAGCGCAAGGGCCTGAGTTCAATCACCGGTTCCGCCAAAAAAATTAAAAAATAATAATAAATTTTAAGTGTGGCTTTGAATATATGTAGATAATGATCCATTCCAAAGACACTGTCATAATTTATGCCTAGTTGAAGGGTGAAGTTACTTCTAGCTGTCAGTTTCCTGTAGAAAGTGGAGTAAACAGTAGAAGACTGGCAATCCCAGCTCCTGGGGAGAGTGAGGCAGGAGGACCCTTTGAGACAGAGTCCAAAGCCAGCCTAGGCAACAAAGAGAGATCTTTCTTCTCAAAAAACAAACAAAAACTGCAACAACAAAGTATAAGGGATTGGGTGAGTTCAAATAACAGATACATATTCCATAGCCTTATGGGAGACACACCCTAATAAACATTGCCAAACATATTATTATACTTACACTGGTTATCATCAAAAAGTTAAGGTTTTTTTTTGTGGGTAAAGCAATAAGGTTTTATCAAAAGTTACCCTTGATACAAAACTAAGTTAAGAGACAAAGATTTTCATACAGCTATGATGTTCCTTATTGCCAATTTCGTAGTGTACTGAATGTATTCATGACTTGAAGGTGTACGGGTGTTCTAAAATGTAAATCTAGGGTTGTTTATGATGACAGCCTTTCTTTTACACTCAGTTATCTGCCTTTTTCTTGTGCTGTAGCTACTTATGATAAGAAGTACCTGTCAGTCCAGCATGAGATGGCCAGTCAAATGATAGTTTTTTGTTTTTTGGGTTTTTTTTGCGGAACCGGGGATTGAACTCAGGCCCTTGTGCTTGCCAGGGAAGCTCTTATTCTACTGAGCCATCTCCCTGGCCCCACAAATGATAGTTTTTTAAAAAACTTATGTGGTGTGTATACTATATGGTGAGTATCTTACAAATACTCAGGCACTGAGCAGCTCAAACGATAACACACACTAAAAACTAAAGGCTAGATATTATAAACTTTTAAGGTACACTTATCGCCCGGTACATTATCCTTGGATGGTGTTCTACTGAAGGATAACAAACTAGGTGTGAGTTTCTTTGGGTCATCTAATGTCATGGCCAGATGGAGAGGCTTGACTAAAAAGGCTGTTGTATCCTCTAATGGCCATTTCAGTGTGTTGTTGCAAAGGTAATGGCATCATGATTGTCTTGCTGAAATACTGTGTACGGCTTTTGATCTCAAGTTTCCTCGGTAGGCTAGGGAGATAGCTCAGTGGAATAAGTGCTTGCCTAACAAGTGCCAGGTTCTGAGGTCGATCCCTGGTACCACTAAAAAAATAAAAATAAAAAAAAAATAAAATTTCCTCTGTAAAGCTATATTATTGTTGGCTGTTAACATTCTGCAAGGAGTCAACTAAAACAGCCATGGTTGGTAACCATGGTTACCAACATAACCGTCCTCTGGCTATATTTATATTTCAAAGTGCTTGATATTAAGATGAGATTATAATAGTTAAGCTCAATGGGCCCTCTGCAATACTGGTGTAACTGGTCTCTCCCGGGTGTTCAACAATGGAAGTTTGGAGACTAAAATAGAAAGATAACTTGGGCTAAGAAAATAGCCAGTACTTTGGTTCTGGCCTTCCAAGGTCATTGAGGACCCAGGATGTGAGGGAACCCTTTCTACAGGATTCTACAATTTTGGTGAGTTCCCTAATCCCTGGCCAGGGGGGCCTGCCCCTTAGCTCAGTTCTTTAAGTGGCTGCTTCAACAAAGCAGTCAGGCTCAGGTTGCTGTGGTTTGATCCCCACAACTCAAGCCAGCCAAACCTGCCCTGAGGTCATTCGGCTCCAGGAAAAAAAAATCCTAATCCCTGGGCAGTGAGATTGCTGGACTCCAGAGGACAAGAATCAACAAATGTATACTGTGCCAAAAGAGGGCTTTCATAGAAAGCAACATGGTCAAGCAAGACTGTGATCCATCCCTGTGGCTGACATTGATAGATGAGCTGAGAGGTTCTGTTTATGGTTCTAAAATACTGCCTGAGCAAACTTAACAGACCTTGATAGATAGTAAGAGGTTAATTTTGATTAACACAGGTTTCACTTTAACTTAGTCTTAAACACTCAACAGAAAGGTATTACCAAAAGATATATGAAAACAACATACTTTATTAATAAAAGCTAGCTATAAAAAGGGGCTCCTGCTGACCCCTTCTGTAGTTTCGAGCTACACAGCTAGCTGGACACTGTCATGGTACATTAAAGAAAAAAACTGCAGTGGAGTTTTTAAAAGGTCAACAAGTGCCTTTAAATTCTTTTTTTCCCCTTTTATAAAAATTTAATTTTTTTATTTGCTAAGAGGAATTTCTTCTTTACATAAAACTAGGAGGACTTATGACAAGAAATATCAGACTAGAAAACTTCCATCAGTAGAGGGCTCTGAGAACCAACTGGGTACAATCGCTATTCCAGTCCCTTAAGAGCAGTTTCTGGATGTGGCTCTTTCCCCAGCCTGCCTTTCATTTCCAGTGCTGGTGCTCTGGTTATACGTGCTTTAATTTCTTGGAAAATCCATTTAATTTTGCCTAGAGGCCTCCAAACTCCAAGTGATCATGCATATGGAATGAAGGACAAATGTGCCAGACTCTTTACTGGGATCTCCTAGATCAATCTCATTCATAAAGGGAATTCATAACTTCTAAACTACAACATGATTTCTAGCCAAAGCCCATTATAATGAGTAGCTTTCTGGAGGAGGCCCCTGACTGCAGTTCCCCATCCACCGACCCTCCTCAGCTTGAAGCAGCTAGATGGGAACTATGCCCCTTCTCCCCTCACTGAAGTTACGGATGCCTCTTCTGAGGGGGCAATATTATAGACAGCTAAGTTCCATAGAAATACAGTAGGGAGTCAGACAGGGCTGGGCCCTTGAAGGAGCCTGTGCAGAAGCTGGGAACACAAGGAAACCAGAGCTGGAGATGTGCCTGAAAGAAGACTAAAGTCACAATGGCTCAATTTACATCTCTAAGGGATGATTTGAGGTTTGGGATTATTGGCATCAACCCTTTTGAGATTTTCCAATATCCATTTAGGGGTAGGCCATCTTCTCCTACCTATGAAGACTAGTACTAAAATTAAGATTACTAAAGTAAAGACAAGACTAAGACTATAGAAGATTAATGACGTCATTCATATGCCCTTGATACCCTTGGGTCAGTATTACCTAGCAGTTATACTTGCAGTCTTAATGGTTGGTCACAATTTTTTTTTGACATCAGTTATTTTTATTTTAAAG
>NW_004524693.1:232841-244815 GCF_000260255.1 Octodon degus
TTGCCTCTAGCCTCCTTGCAGGGAGTTCTGCTGAAGGGTTCCCTGCTGGGCCTGCAGCCTGGGTCAAAAGAGGATCCCTGGGCCCGGGAAGTCTCACTCACTCGCCGGGCCTGCGCTCCGGGTCTATTTAGGATCCCGCGGCCCTGGTCGTCTCACTCACTCACCAGGCCTGCGCTCTGTCGGTTGGTCACAATTTTGACCCATGCTGTACCCCCTCATGATTTTGTTTGTGTGTCCATTTTTGTTGATACAGGGTCTCATATGTAGCTCAGATTGGCTTTTTTTTTTTTTTTTTTTTCCGAAATCAGGGATTGAACTTGGGCCCTTATGCTTGACAGTCAGATTGGCTTTTAACTCACTATGTAGCCTAGACTGGCTTTGTACTCCAATGACCCTCCTATTTCAGACTCCCAAGTGCTGGGATTGTAGGTGTGCACCACCATGCCTAGCCTACATCATGATTTTGCTCTATAAAACTTCCTCTGAGAGGTGGGCTCACTGGAAACCCATTTGGAGCCCCTCCTGTCTCTCAGGGCCTATTCTCACTCTCCATTCCCATTACCTATTCCTCAATAAGTTTTCCTACTCTTGACAACAACAAAGCCAGCAACAAACAACAGATAAGCTACTCCCAAGGGTAATGAAAGTCCAAGCTTCATGGATCTCTTCCAAGGTGAGAGCTTGAGAAGGAAGCCAGGTAAGGAAAGCAGCAGAGGGACTGGACTGTTAATTTTAAAACAGGGCCCCTCCCCTGCAACACAATGCAAAGATCTTTTATTTGGACTGCGCCCTCCTGGAGTCTGCTCTGTAGCTAATGACTGTCCTACTAAGCAGCATGAAACTCACCATATTTTTCCTTGGGAGGCTGTTGTGAATGATTCACATCATTAGAAACAATTCAGTGTGTGCATAGAGGTCTCTTGCTCAGGTCATTCTGCCGCACAAAGGGGCAGGCTTCAGTTGCTTGGCTTTTTTTTTTTTCCAAAATTTTATTGATAAACAGCAATGAGACAGTTTCAAATCAAATTGGAAGTACAGTTTCAACAAATAACACACTGCATATATTCTTCTTAGTGGTTAATTGCTATACAAGATGCGGACTTGAGATCCTATTTACAAACACCATTAGAACAAATCATTCTATTCGTTAAGAGAATGCAACTATATATCTATCCTAACCACTTTGAATACACAGATACAAAATGGACATTCATCTGTATACCCTATTTTTTCTAAATTCTGTTATTGAATATTATAGGTGTGTAAACTCAGCAAAATATTCTAAAAGAGTCCAGTAGCCCATAATAGCATTGGGTCTTCTGTTTAACTGGCAATGTCAGAATTTATTGACCTGAGTCCCCCACAGCTCAACATAACAGCATGGCTTTACTTCCTATATTTCATCTTCATACTTTTCTACTGGATGGATAAGACCAAGGTAAAGCAGGACCTGTGCAATAAGAGTTGTAGCTTTTTGGTCTGAGAAGGTCAGTGAAATCCCCTCAGGAGCTTGGCTTCTTTAAATCACTTTCTCTCCTACCTTATCTTTGAGTAATAAGATCCTTTCTTTTCTATTAGAAGAGCAGGAAGCCCTTCCTCTGTATACAATCTAAGAAATAAACTCCGACCTTATTTATCTTTTCTGATTTCGTTCTTTGCTTTGATTGAAACAGATACTGTTCATTAAAATGATAGAATCTCTGAATTAGTGTAAATTTCAAGCAGAAAATCCACCAAGAGGACAAGCATTGGTAATAGACTGTAAATAATTGGTGGGATTGCCTTTATTTTTTATTTACGCAATTTTGCCTCTGGGGATGGAACTCAGGCCTTTGTGCCTGTGAGACAAGCTCTTTACCACTGGGCTACGCCATCTCTTGTGGCTTGCAGCCTTCTTCCTGCCTGCAGACATTTATGTGTTGGAGTTCCCACAATGCACAGAATGGCGTAGAAGACTAGAAACAGCTAAGAGTTTTTCTTCTTTTAAATTTGACTTGCGATACTTAAACTAGCAAAATATACCATTTTTCTTTTTTACCAGAAATGTTTCAGAAATACTAAGGTCTTTCCTATGTTTCGTTTTCCATTTTCAATTAAATACACATTTAAAAAATTAATCAGTACTTTCATATTAATTAAGATTAATATTTATATCAACTGAATAGTTTTGTCAAGTGAAAAAAATTCTCCTAAGATTTATAAGAACTCAATCTCCACTGTGCAGGGTCAGAAAACTGGGCTAATTGGCTGTTGATCAGTAGTACTGCAATATTTTCCAAATGTCTCACATGTCTTATTAATAATAAGAAACATAAATTTCATTTCTAAAAGGGAAATTGATACATGATTTATAACATGAACAGAAGCATAAAATGTAAGTTCAAGAAATGCATAACCATTACTAATTTTTCAGTTATTTAAAAGTTATATAAAATACCCAGCACAGGGAAGGCTGAAGTAGGAGGATTGTTGTGAGTTCAAGACCAACCTGGGTTACAAAGTGAACTCAAGGCCAACCTGAATTGCAGAGCAAGACCCTGTCTCAAAAAGACAAAAAACACTGTATAAAATGGTATTGCCATTTCATAGCTAATTTCTGCCTTCAGTTATTTCTTTGAAAAGTCATTAAATTAATGGTAATGCTTTGATACCAGATAGAAATTCAATAATTAACATTTATCAAGTTAAAATCAGAATTTTCCATCTTAATACAGGGTATAATTCTTTTCCATTATCTGTAAAGTAGGTCATTTTGTATACTAACAGCATAATGCAAGTCCCCTGAGATGACTATTGACCTGTAGTATTCAATAATCTCCCTACTGAGCTCTCTTTCTCTTCTGCCCTCCAACTGGATATTGAACTCAGGATCTTTGTACTGAGTTGTACCCCTAGTCCTTTTTTATTCACTTTTTTTGAGACAGTCTATTTAGGCAAGCTGCCCTCTAGCCTCAAACTTTGGATCCTCCCACCTTCAGCCGGTGAGAGTGTGGAGGCTCCAATTGTGTCCCACCACACCTGGCTAGATATTGTTTTTAACTGCACTGTACTCTTCCCTACTATTGCTTGAGAGCTGTTCTCTTGCCGTCGATCATGTCCTGGTATATAATCTGGAGAGATGGGTGATAAATATTCATGATTCATGTTTTAAATTAATTGGGAAAAAAATTCGGCATTGAGAATCAATTTTCTTTCTTTTTATCTCATAACTTTGTGGGAGTTAAAATTTTTAAAAGGTTTTTAAAAACTACTGTCTCCTTTGAAAAGGAATTGTTCTCCTATTCAAAAAATCAAATGGCAAATGATCAGATCGGTAAGCCTTAACATGCAAAACAATGGAACATCCACAGATTTTCTGCTGCCACTTCCCAATCAATCCTCCACCTCCCACGTTCCTTTGTATTCCAGCCAAACTCGGTACTCCGCCATTTCCCAGATATGCCTGTACACCTCTGCAATCTAGTACGAGGGATAGAACCCAAGACATATGTTTAGGGGAGAGCCGAAACATTATTTGTTCATCTATTTATATTGGGGGTTGACTCCAGTGCTGCTGTATCTTAGGCCCCTGTTTTGTTATGTTGAGAAAGGGCCTCCTTAGTTGTCCAGGCTGGTCTCAAACTTCAGATTCTCTTGCCTCAGCCTTCCGAGTAGCTGAGATTATACAGGTGTGCCACCATTCCCAGCTGAGAGTCAGAATTTAACCCTCTCACTGTCTCTTACTATCTGTGTAGCTCTGGGACAACAACTTTGTCTTCGTGTGCCTTGGTGTCAGCCTGAGAAAATCTGGAGGATGAACCCTGTAGTACAATCTTGCCGTGGACTACGTGTGGCCAAGAAATTGCTGCTGAGTAAAAGACCAAATTTAACTTAAATGAAATACACAGTATGGTGCCTGGGACACAGTACTAGTAAGTTTTGCTTCTTGTCCTTTACTCTCTGTTCCTCTGTGAGATTGGCCTTCATTTTTTTTTTTTTTTTCTGGAACCGGGGATTGAACTCAGGCCCTTGCGCTTGCCAGGGAAGCACTGATTCCGCTGAGCCATCTCCCCAGCCCCTTCATATTTCTTTTTAATTTAGCGAATCCCATAGCCTCTTTCAAGTCGGCTGGTGCTTCCGTGGTGTGCTCTTGGCATCTTGCATCTTGCTTTCATTGCCACGGTCACGGTGCAGGTGTCTAGCAGGCCAGCTAGACAGCAAGCTCCTTCGGCACAGTGACCCTTTACATAGTGGTCTCTGCGTCTGCGTGAGGAGTGATCACAGTCTCACATGAATGTTCACTTTACAACATTTTGTTGCAGTAAAAGACACATTACCATTAAGCATCCTTAGTGTACTCCTACGTGCTGCAGACACACTATGTCCTTGCCACTTTCTTCAGCAGTTCTAGAAGTTTTCTTTTGTGACTGTCTCTACAATAACACATATTCAGAAATAATGGTGAGTGCTGCTGCCAAGTTCCTTCAAAAGAAAGGCAGGCTCACGAAAATATCACGATGTGTTGGCGGAACCGTGGATTGAACTCAGGCCCTTGCTCTCGCCAGATAAGTGCTTATTCCACTGAGCCATCTCCCTGACCCCACCGTGTGTCCTCATGCACCTTACTTATCCCCAAGATCTGGCATTGTGCAGCTTCTGGTTCTTCTTTGAAGTCAAAACAACCATGGAAGGCAAATGTTTTGAGTCAGCTCAAGACATAAGGACAATCACAACACAAAGAGCTGCGGAGTTTGCAATCATACCGTGTAGTTTCTGAGTTCCAGGTACATGTCAGAGCAAATAAGTATTTGGTGAACCATGAGGAGGCTGAATTGTCTCCCAGAACCTTTATCAGAATGTAGGATGTGATTATATATTTTTATCTATGTTGTTGTTTTTATTGAGACAAGGTCTCAATACATTGCAGTGTGTCCTTAAATTCCTGGGTTCATGCCATTGTCCTCTCTCAGTCTCTTAGGTGGCTGGGACTCCAGGAGTGTGCCACCATACCTGGTTTTACAGTTCCTTTTAATTTACACATTGATTTCCCTGGAACCAGAAACTTTAAAGGAAACATACCATTTTCTGTGTATTTGCAAGACCAGCACAGTGCCTAGCTCAATAGATGTCTTTTGAATTAGGCAAAAATCTGTTTTTACCACTTCTGTGTTGTTTTTTGAGTAACTCCTCCCCCAACTTCATTTGACCCTTATACTGTCTACTTTTCCTTGTGTGTTCTCAATTTCTGATTTCTTTTGTGAAATTGCGAGGGGTAGAGCCTGGTGTGGTGGCATCTACCTACAATCCCAGGTACTCGGGAGGTGAAGTTTGAGCCTAGCCTTTGCAATTTAGCAAGAACCTGCCTCAAAATCAAAGAAAAGCCTGGCATAGAAGCAGATGCCTGTAATCCCCGTACTCTGGGAGGCTGAGGCAGGAGGGTCCCAAGTTTGAGCCCAGACTAGGCAATCTCAAAACAAAACAAACAAACCAGCAAACAAAAAGCTGGCCTGTAGCTCAGTGGTATAGTATGCCTGGGTTCGATCCCCAGTACAAAGAGAAAAAAAGCAAAAGATAAATTTGAGAATTATGCAAATGTGGTATAGGCTGGCTCCTTGATATCCCTCCCAGTCAAAACCTCAATTCAGTTAAAAGATCCATTGTGTAGAGTAGATGTGCAGTATGTCTTCTAACTTATCGTTCCTGGAGAGGGAATGTCACAAGTTAGACACGGGGCATCACTTTGTGAAATTCTTCCTTTTCTTATCTACAGATGGGCTACCATAAAGATAGACTAAAAGCTCAATGATTATCTGTCTGTCTGTCTGTCTGTCTGTCTGTCTGTCTATCTATCTATCTATCTATCTATCTATCTATCTATCTATCTATCATCTCTATCTATCTATCTATCTATCTATCTATCTATCTATCTATCCTCTCTCTCTCTTTCTCTCTCTCTCTTTCTCTCTCTCTCTTTCTCCCACCTATCATTTGTCTGTCTGTGTATCTGTTTTGTGGCATTCTAGTACAAACAGAAAGAATCCATCAGTTTTGATCCTATACTCTTAAGTATGGGGAATTAACTCACAGAGACAAATTTCCCCTTCGCGCTTGGGACTCCTCAATTCATGACGTGCTACGGCTATGGAGAAACTTTGGTTCTGCCTCCCTTCAAATCACCTGATGAGAACCGTATTCTGTTTTCATTTGCCCAAGAAGAAACCACCTTTTTGCTGAATTTAATAGGAAGTAACTTGAGTTCTGGGTCAATATACAGTTAGCAAGTAGTATAATAGAATTATTTCTGTCCTGTTGGTTGTTCTATTAACTGTTATCATACCAAATTAATATTGATGCCTCACTAGGATTTTTTGGTACTTTTCACGAGAAGTTGGTCTTTGATGGGGTGGATCATCTAACTCAGCATGTGTCATCTTCCTTTTCAATCCTTTATCAAAATTAACCCTCTCCCAGACACATAGGCTTCAAGGAAGGAATAAGACATTCCTCATACAGTTCCAATTTTAAATTTTTGTAGGAACATCTTTCCCATTTAAAAAAAAATCCACAAATATTAACACTGTGAGTTAGGGTGCCAGCTGGTATAACAGTTTTTACAAGGAAAAATGTTTTGGTCTAGAGTCTTAAATTAGAATAAAGTTAGATGACGGATTATTGGAAAATTTTTCATTTTACTTTATCCTGATAATTATTTTTTCTCCCCTCAGCCATCTGTTCTAAGAGACTGTTGAATTTGTTCCTTGTCCTCTTCTCTCAATTAGGGAGACAGGTAAGAAGTTTGCTTAAGTCTAAAGGGGCACTGCCAATGCACACACGGATTTCAGTGGCTGCGACAGAAATATATGGTGAAGGGGCCGGGGAGGTGGCTCAGTGGAATAAGTGCTTCCCTGGAAAGAGCAAGGGCCTGAGTTCAATCCCTGGTTCCGCAAAAAACTCCAAAAAACAAAAAACAAAAACCCCCAGGAAATATATGGTGAATGTTTTCTGTCACTTGCAAACCATTAAGTCTGACAACTTCTTTTTTCTGTTATGTTTTCAGAGATACTTTCAAAATATCTTTTATTGAAAAATACTTCATATTTCATTTCCTGATTATAAAAGTAACATACGGTCATTGTAGAGAACTGATAGCACGGGAAAGACTAAACAAAAATCTCAACACTCTGAGATAACAACTGTCAGCATTTTCATGAATTTATTTACAGTTTTTTTAACCTGTATTAAAATACTTTAAAAGGGGGCTGGCGAGATAGCTCAGTGGTCTAAAGCGCCTGCTTAGGCAAGCTTAGGCAAGCATGCAGGGACCTCCATCCCAGCACCACATGCCATGCCAGCCCCGCCCCCAGGATGGGCTGAACTGACCATAAAAAAAAAGAAAAAAGTAAATAAAGGAAACATTAAAAAAAATACTTTAAAAGAAAAATGAAATCATACGATGTATAAAATGCTGTATCTTGCCTTTTCATTCCTTACATTTGAAACATCTTAAGTGCCATTAAAATTTGAAAACCCCACTTAATTTATTTATTTATTTTTTTTTGGCAGAACCAGGGATTGAACTCAGGCCTTTGCAGTTGCCAGGTAAGTGCTTATTCTACTGAGCCACCTCCCCGGCCCCAAAAACCCCACTTTAAATTGCCATATAACATTCTGCCCTATGTATATAGCATGGGTTGTTTATTTTAAAACGTTCTTTTATTGCTGGACAGTTTACTGGGTTCTACTTTTTCCCTCTTACAAGAATTGTGTACTTAATCCTTTGAATTATTTGTTATTTCATTAGACTAGAATTCTAGGAAGGAACTTACTGGGTTTTAATGTGTGATTTAAAAAACTATACTAAGAAATAGTATAAGAAGTTTAATTTAAAATGTTGATATCAATTTACCCACCTCCAGCACTGTTTGAATGTGCCCATTCATTTCACTGAACTCTCTTCTAATTTAATTATTTAAAAGTTCTTAGGGCCAGGGAGATATCTAAGTAGAACAGTACCTACCTGGCAAGCACAAAGTCTTGAGTTCCATTCCTGGTACCAAAAAAAGAAAAAAAAAAGTTCTTGCTTTGCTTGACAAAATACTATATATCACTGAGGTTTTAAAGGGTTGAACATTTCAAAACATCCATTTTTTTCTTGAACTTGTCTCCTATATATTTCTTTGATCCTTTTATTCATTTTCCATTTTTATTTGTACTTTTATATTTAAGATCTATCAACCATTTTTCATGTTATTGCAAATATTTCCTCAGTTTTTGGCTTGTCTTTCAGGTTTTCTTATTTAGTAATGGCTTTTGGCTTCAGATTTTTCCATTTCGGTGTAGTTCAAATCTATTGATTTTTCTGCGTGTGATTTATTCCATTGCTCATTGCTTAAAAATTCTATTCTTACTCAGCAGAGCTTTTTTTGGGCTAGTTTTAATGAGACAGGCTTATAATTTTGAAGGCAGTGAATTTGTTCTACACAACTGCAGATATAGATATAGCTGCCCTTCGTTCTTTTAGATATTTTCAGACAGACTGGAAGCGTTAGTTATTAAGGTAGGATCAGCTCTAATTCGTTTTTAACAGGACTGTGTGGAAAAGCTATTTCCTAAGAAGTCTTTAAAAAGCAGCCTTAAAATGTAGACACTTCATTGCGGTGAACACTGTAGATTCAGTGGCTCACATGTCTCATTCAGCGTTGTGTGAGCACCTTGTAACTGAAGGCAACGCAACCCTGAAGCCAAAAAGTGCCCCGTTTTCACTTTGAGAATAATCAAATCATAGTCATATTTCAGAATACTTAAAGGCGAGCATTTATTCCACTGAGCTATCTTCCCAGCCCTAAAAGTTGAGAAGGACTTTTTTTTTTTTTTTTGGCGGGCTTAGGCTGCCTTAAGGGAGGATCTGGTAAGGCATGAGGAGCTGGGGCTCTAACCGCGGTATCCTGCTCCTGACTGCATTTGCATAAGCAGGTGCTTAAACAACTGAGCTAATCGGCAGGCCCGCCAGGCATCACTTTTGAAATTTGGAAAATGGAGATAAATTTTCTGAGGGCGATGATAGCCATGAAACTCAGGGCTTTGCCCATTTTAGGCATGCAGTTGACCACTGAAATATACTCTCAACCCTGAAATTTTTGTTTGAATAGTTATTTGAAGAGTGAGTAACGGAAACAATGGAAAAAGAACTCAGGATAATTAATAGTACTTAGTGAGTGCCTGGTATTCCTTTTTATTTGATTAATCACAGTTAAATCATTCCTAGCTGATTTTCTAATATCATGCCTCATCTCATTATATTAGCCCTGATTGTATGAGACTCTCAGTTCTTTCTCACTGGTTTTTACTTTTTTTTTTTTTGGCAGACCCTGGGACTGAACTCAGGTCCTTGAGCTTGCCAGGGAAGCTCTTATTCTACTGAGCCATCTCCCTGGCCCCTGGTTTTTACTTTTTTAAAAAATGTATTTGGTACAGGGTCTCACTGCACAGCTCGGACTCATAGTGATCCTCTTGTTTTCAGCCTCCCCAACGCTGGGATTACAGGCCTGAGCCATCACTTACCCCCTCCCCCAACTTCCTCTCTGGCTTTTGTCCCTCTACACCCACCTTATTTTTCCTTTGTTTGCAGCACTGAGGAATAAACCCAGGGCCTTTGCACTTAGCTACACTCCCAGCCTTCTTTGTTTTGGAGTCAGGGTCTTGCTAAGTTGCTAAATTTCCCAGGCTGGACTTAAATTTATGATCCTCTTGCCTCAGCCTACCAGGGTGCTATGATTACAAGTGTACTCACCACACCCAGCTAGTTTCAGCCATGTTTGCTCTATTCATCTCTTTCTCTCCTTCTCCTCCCCCCCTTTCATGTTCACTCCCTTCCTTTCACCTTTACTTCTAGGGAGTGAACATGAAAGGGGGGGGAGGAGAGGTTCCTTTGACCTAGAAGCTAGCATCACTTCTATTTAGTCAAAAAATATCGTCTTTACCTTCCTGCAGAGTAAATGCATTTCCTTGTCTACTATGCGGAGGACTCCATCTGGGCTAGCCTGCCACTTTAGCTTAATGGTTCCTAATCTAGCTTAGTAGATTCTTCCTGTTGTTGCATTGAGGATTTCTTTTCCACACCTTTCCCTTCCCTCACTGCAGAGCAACCTTTCTAGTCCTTTCTAGCATGTCATCTTTTGGCCACATTCAGGTCACCCTGAAGATGTGCAAAAATACACTGGCCTAAAATCCAACTAAGGATGGATGATGTCTCAACTGGGCTGGAGCCTTTACTGTCTGACTTTGAGTATGTAAGAGACCCGAGTTGTTTTGTTCTGGTTTTGTGGTGCTAGGATCAAATGCTGGACTTTTCGTATGACATACTAAGCAAGTGCTGTCCCACTGAGCTACATTGCTAGCCCAAGAAACGTGTTTTAACACCTTAGAATAAACTATGTTATCAATTGACAGTCACTGTGTGTGTGTGTGTGTGTGTGTGTGTGTGTGCACATACGCGCACGCATGCTAGGGATGGAACCCAGGATTTTCTACACATGAGGCAAGTGTGCTACCACTGAGTGACAATCCTGACAGTAATTTCTTAACAGTTATTTGATCTTAATTAATTTAATGTCTTTATTTACACAAAAGGACCAAAAACCTTGTCACAGTTTCTGAGTGTTTTAGATTTCTTAGATTTTTGTCAGCAGGAAAAATTCAGAATACTTATCTTCTTTTTTTCTGCATCCAAGTAGCTCTGGATAACAGAACTTTAAAGCCTCTTAAAGAACTGTCTCAAAGAGCAGTTCTTTGAGCTACTTGCTTGTGCCCATTTGAGTATGCCTCTGACCATGCTGTAGTTAGTACAAAATAAAATCAGCCCACATGTGTATTCATTTATTCAAAAATACTTATGTGACCTCAGATACCCAAGGGAAAGTTCCCAGGGAGCAGATGCAGATGAATCTGCCTTGGACCATATCTCAGTGATAGAAGGATTGCCTAGCATGCGGGAGGGCCTGGGTTCCATCTGCAGCATTTTTAAATTAAAAAAATGACTTGCTACGGGCCCTGGTCTCATGCATTTTGTGGTCGAGTAAGGGAAAAAGCCATGCACACAAACAACCATAATGCACAGCATAAAGGCATGAATGCGTGGTACAGATGAAATAGAGTGCGTTTTCAGAAAAGGAAAAAATTCCTCCAGGCAGAAAACCTCATGTAATGAGTTTCACTCAGTAACTCACCAAAGGATGTGTCAATTTCATGAAGCCAGCCTCAGCAACAAGATTTTAAAATATTTCGACTCACAACAGAGAAGAAATGTGATTCAATTGTCTCCACAATCAGCATAGTGTCACTGGACAGTGGCAGCCTGTCGGCACCAAAATGCTCTCAATTCAGGGTGCCATCTGCAAGCCTTCTCTCTTTTCCTCAGGTTGTGCTGATGAAATGAAACAGTCCTCAAAAAGAGTAAAGTGGAGAATTTCCAATTTTATCCTTTAATAAATGGCTTGATGGCACTGACTAGAATGAAAATAATGAGAGGCCTTTTCCACCCAAGCATAATGACCCCGTGGTCTTCCTCCTCCCTCTGCACACTGTACTTTAGATGATAAACAGCAATTTCAGTGGCAATATTGAAGGCGATGTTAACTCTGTGTTGCTCAGGAAGCCTGCGGCAGGTTCAGAGCCCAGATGGTGCTCACTGCGTCAGGGCCGACAGCAGAGTCGTATTCCTCACTTTTCCCCTTCCTCCAAAGTCACTGAAACACAGATTCTGATAATAAATGCAGAGCCCTGACTGAGGAGGCAGAGAATGCGTGGATAGCTAGAAAACTTAGCTATTCGAGGATTTAGTCTTACACTGATACTGACAGTAAGTAGCAATGTAAAATCTCAATTTTGTAAATAAAAATATTACAATCCTAAAATTTTAGAAACATACGGGAACAGTAAAATTTCTTTTTCTTTTCCTCTCTTTCTTTCTTTTCTTTTTTTTTTTGGAGAAAGGGTA
>NW_004524693.1:246470-252477 GCF_000260255.1 Octodon degus
CTAAACATATAACCCAGGCTGGCCTCTAACTTGTGGCCATCTTCCTGCTTCATCCTCCACAGTGCTGGGAGGCCTGGAGGTGCCACCACTCTCAGCTTCAATTTTTTTTTTAATTTTTAATTTTTATTTTTTTACAGTCAAGGAAAAAGCTATTCTTTTCCCCTAGAACACTAAAAACTCTTTGTTCTTTAAAGAATGCTAAATTATGAAGCTTGACTCTAAATTTTAAATGTCACAGATATGATACTGTGACACCTTTTCAGTCTTGCCAATTTAGCATGTAAAATTACAGAGTGCCCAGCTGATTGTTTTTATAATGTTTCAGATTGAACTCAGGGTCTTCACAAATGCAAGACAAGCACTACAGTACGAAGCTAAGCTCTCCACCCAGCCCAGTTAAATTTGAATTTGAAGCACATAACGAGTAATGTGTTTTTTTTTTTTTTTTCGAAACTGAACCAGGGATTGAACTCAGGACCTTGCACTTGCCAGGGAAGCGCTTATTCCACTGAGCCATCTCCCTGGCCCCTCAAGTAATGTTGTAGCATACTTTTGCCCCATGCAAAAACTGGTAGGTCCAAACTTAGAAAACTTTGCTTGATTCTATAATGCTCCAATGGGTTGGCTAACTTTTTTTTCCTCATTTATGTATTTGGTACAGGGTCTCACTATGCAGCTCGCACTCCTAGTGATCCTCTTGTTTTTCAGCCTCCTCAGAGCTGGGATTACAGGTGTGCGCCACCACGACCAGACTCCGTCACTGGCTCAGTGTGCCCCAGGGATAAAGGGCTGGCGCGGTATGCAGAACTGAGGAGCGAACCCTGGTCCCTGCGTTTGCTAAAGCAGGTGCTTAGTCCACGAACTATCTCGCCGGCCCTTGGGCTGGTTAACTTTTAAGAGGCAAACTTGCTTTTGATTATCATTCCAGTATGTTTCCTCAGTGTACAAGAATTTTGCTGAATGAGTGGAAAATACTTCTGTGAAGACGACATTTCATAAAGGAAAGATTGTGAAGACCTATACCCCTCTTCAAGAAAAAGTACATAAAAAGCCCTTGTTAGTCCCCTTTTTGTGCTATCCCAATTGATTTTCACCACTTGGCCTGGCTCCACTTATTTAGACAAGTGACTGAGCCATCATTGCTTCGGTTTTCTCCAGCTCTTACTATAAAGTCACCAGTCAGAATGGAGAGGGGCTTGGAGTGGAGAGAACGGAGGGAAATCACGAAAAGGAGTCCAAAGTAGAATTACTAGTTTATATATTACCAACGTTATAGAAGAGTTCTTTTTAACCTATATCCTTGCCAGCATTTGTTATTAGAGAAAAATATTTTAATACACATGCTAATTTGTTTCATTTATACTAGTTTATTTTAGTTCACGGAAAAGAGAGTTTTGTGAGTTTTTTTCTTTGTTAGAGTCTTTTTTTTCTGTATTTTAGGGAAGGGTGTACAGGGTGTTGAGGGTCTCACTACTAGATTGGACTCGTAGTGATCCGCCTGTTTACAGCCTCCCAAGAGCTGGGATTACAGGCCCGTGCCACCACGCGCAGTCTCAGCTGCCATCTCAGCGCGCCCTGGGGGCGGGGGCGGCATGGCAGGCCCAGGGACTGAACCCTGGTCCTGCGCCTGCCTGCAGGCGCTTTAATTCATTGGTCTGTGTCTTATAGTCTTAGCAACCACACTACACTGAAGATAATAATACACAGTGTATTACATAGTGTTATTCTTTTATTAGTTTAGTATATTTTAATTTCTTTGTAAAATAAAAAATAGAATTATTTTAAATGAGAATTTGGAGAGCACCAAATATGGCTATATAGATCTCACGTAGAATTTTCTTGTAGATAAAGAATCTTATCTTCTCAAGTATAATTCCACTGCTTTACCTGTTCTGATCATTGCAGTGAACATTCAGTTCCCACTTCCATCAGAGGGTTCAGAAGTATAGGAGAAACTGATGCCCTTATTCTTTATTTTATTTTATTGAGAAGCAAGTATTCTTAACCCTTATTCTTAGCAATTTTAGAAGAAGAAACGCATGCTTTTCATATTCAAATAGTTTGATCTCAGCCTGCCTGATCACTCCTTATCTCAAAAGAAAATGCAGTTCCTTCTCCACCAGGCTTTCCCTGACGGCAGACTGTAAGCGTGAGCACCATGAATAGGAATAATTTCTGTTGTTACCTAAACTTACAGAAATTTGGGCAAGGGAATTGAATTAGGAAAACAGAAATTTGTAAGAAATATTGTTAATTTTCTGCAATCGCTTTACAATGTCATGAGAAAACCTTTTTACAATAACCCGAAACATCTTATCATTAAGGTTTTATCTCTATTACGATAAGTATCTGGGATGATGAAATAAATTTTAAATTGTATTCTATTTTAGGAGCCTAATACTCCCATGCCTTAGTCATGTAATAAATTTTGTGTGTTGTTTTTTTCTGTGAAAATGTTCTTTGCTATTTAAAAATTGTTGCCTTTTTAAACATTAGAATATTTTAGCCTTTCAATTTAAAATACAGTTTATGAGCTGGGTGTAGTGTAATCCTACATTTAGGATTACATCTGTAATCCTAGCATTTGAGAAGCTAGGGCAGGAGGATTGCTGAGTTCAAGGCCAGCGTAGGTTACACAGTGAATTCAAGCCCAGCCTGAATTACATGTTGAACGCCTGTCTAAAACTATGATTTATATGCACACTTTTTCTGACAGTTTACTTATCAATGTTTTTTTCTTTTTGTGTTGTTTAGAAAACATGATGTGAGGGTTGGGGACGTAGCTCAGTGGCAGAGGATCTATCTAGCACACCTGTCTTAGTTGTGCTGAGTGGCTGGGACAAAATACTCAACATCCACTATCCAAAGAAGGAAATATTACAATTTCAGTCATGGCTGGCTGGCTTCTACGTGGAAGGCAGCCAGGAAGCAGGGTGGGGCTGGGGCGAAGCTAGAGATAGGAACACACCCCTCCCAGGCAGTCAGGCGGGGTACCAGTAACCTGCTGCTTTGGCTTGTGCCTAGATGCACTCCCCGAAAGCCTCATGTCATAGGTGGGGCTCTTTAAGAGATGGCTGAATCTATAGTATGCAATTGATTCACAGTGCAATGCTAGGATTAAGGGTGCTGATATTGAGGGTGGGTGATTATTAAATTTGTCCACTAAATGGTTTGGTGCAGCCCTAATTCCTGGTAGCCTAGATAGAGTATAACAGGGGCAGAAAAAAAAAAACTATGAAGGTTTCTTCTTTGTTTTTGTACCTTCTGGCTACCCAGAACAATTCTCCTCTGCCACACCCCCTGCCTTGGAGCCAGCAGACTGTGAACTGAAACCTCCACAAACTGCAAACTGAATAAATCTTTCCTCCTTTAAATGTGGGTGTCAGGTATTTTGCCCCAGCAACCAGAAAAAAGAAACTAAGACACCTGCCTTTGCCCACCAAGGCCCCACTTCCTAACAGCACATCCAGCCAGGAACTCATCAATGAACGAATCCCCAGAGTATAGTGTCCCCAGATCCAATCACCTTCCAAAAGCCCTGGCCGTGAATACATGTGCCAGCTCCACATAAGAAATGTTTTGCCATAAAAATGATTTCGAAGAAGGCAGGTACAATAGTGTGCTACATTTGAAAGAGATTTCTAGCGGCAGCTCACGTAGGTATTACTATTTATCCTCCTGTAAAATATTTAATGTCTCTAAATTCAGTATTTTTCATCAGAAAAATAAAGTTTTATGCCCTGCATAATTTGGACCTCAGCCTCTCAGCTCCTCTGTTTCTCTCTTTGTTTCCTGGATACCAGGAGGTGAGCAGCTTGTTCCACCACGCCCAATGGCTTTCTCCCATGACGTACTCTCTTCCCACAGGCCTGAACAAGAGTGACAGATTCACCATGCACTGTTACCTCTAAAACCCTGAGCCAAAATAGACCTCTCCTGGGCTATGGAGATAGCTCAGTGGCATAAGCGTCTGTCTGGCAAGGGTAAGGTCCTGAGTTTGATCCCCAGTAACAAAACAAAACAAAATAGACTTCTCCTTTTTTTTAAAAAAATTAAGCAAATAAAAAATAGTTCAAAGTATTAAAAATGATACAGAATTTCATTAACAAAATAAAAAGAATGCAACAATGGCTTTTACATTGCTTATTGTTGTCTTCAAATTAGTGTTCAGATTATCAGGTATAAGCGTGCAAAATTGGTCCAAAAAGTTACTAAAAATTAAAAAGGAGAGAGAAAAAAATTAAGCATTATCTGAGCCTTTCAAAAGACCAGCAAGGGGCCAGGGAGATGGTTCAGTAGAATAAGCGCTTCCCTGGCAAGCGCAAGGGCCTGAGTTCAATCTCCGGTTCTGAAAAAAAAAAAAAAAAAAAAAAAAAAAAAAAAAAAAAAACACCAGCAAAAGGACTGGCGAGATAGCTCAGCAGATTAATTGCCTGCTTTGGCAAGCACGGGAATCAGGGTTGGATCCCTGGTCCTGCAGGCCCACCCCTGGGGCACATTGAGCCTGTGACCGCGTCAGGGCGTGGTGGCCTGCAGCTGTAATCCCAGTGCTGGGGATGCTGAAAACAGGAGAATCACTACAAGTCCAAGCTGCATAGTGAGTCCTTGTGCCAAATACGTAAATGAAAAGTAAAACAAAAAGACCAGCAGAAATCAACAGTACAGTTTTCCAAGCTATCCTATGTGCATACATATATATTTATTTTTCCCTTCCTTCTTTTGGCCTTTCCCTCATCCCAGTTGCTCCTTACCATTGAGCAGATTCTTTCCTTTGTCACAGTATCTATTGTACCTTTCAGATTTTATTCGCTCTTTCAGGTTCTTACACTAGTGAGACGATACAATGATTATACATGTGGGTCTGATTTATCTCACTTGTGAGCATGATCTTTAGTTGCATCCATTTACCTACAAAAGTCTTGAGTTTATCTTTTTTTATGGCTTAGTAATACTCCATTGTGTAAAAATACCACATCTTTTTTTATCCATTCCTCAGTTGATGGGCATTTGTGTTGTTTCCAAGATTTAGCTTCTTATCAGTTGTTTACTTCAGATTGTCACAGTGACCAAAAGCTAACACATAACTCCTCTGAAAACTGGGAATAATTTTCATCCAAGAAAATGGTGCTAACAGAGATATTTTACTTGTATTAGCTAGTAGAATAGCTCACATATTGTCTAAAACAGTACATAGAGAGATATATTTCTATTGGATGGAAAACTTGTTATACTGTCAGTTCTTCACAGCAATATAAGGCAGGTAGTACAGAGTATCCATTACAGTCCTGAGAAATTGTTCCTCTAACTGTTATTTCAAAGTCAGAAAATTCTGTAATAATTGGCAGTAAGTAATTTTATTAACTAGCTTTCGTATTGTTGGCACACAGCACCTGACCCCCTAAAGGAAGGGTTTATTTAGCTCACGGTTTCGTGGGCAGCTGGCTCCAGGGCAGAAGGGCCTGACAAAGCAAAACTGTGCAATTCATGGGCTCTGAGAAGCACAGCAAGGGAACAGAGCCAGTGAGGAGCAGAGCAGGGAGCAGACATTGGTCCCAGGGTGGTACCTCCAGGCCCCACCCAGACGCACTCAGAAGTCTGTTCCCTTCAGTCAAGTTGACACCTAAGTGTAACCATCATACCCGTTAAAACTTGAGGTAGTTTCTTAAAGTCAGAAGTACACTGAACCAAAAAAGCAGATGCTTATTGTATTTCTCTTTGTCTGCATTAGTACCCTTACTTAGGAACTCTGGTGATTAATAGGTGACTTCTCCTGTCCCATTCCTAATACTCGGGCTGGGGAGATAGCTCAGTAGAATAAGCACTTGCCTGGCAAGCACAAAGGTCTGAGTTCAATCCCCAGTTCTGCAAAAAAAAAAAAAAAAAAGAAAGAAAAGAAGAGAGAAAAGAAACATTTGCCAGGGAGATAGCTCAGTAGAATAGGTGCTTTTCCTGGCAAGCACAAAGGCCTGAGTTCAATCCCCGATTCCACCAAAAAAAAAAAAAAAAA
>NW_004524693.1:259747-264258 GCF_000260255.1 Octodon degus
AAGAAAGAAAGAAAGAAAGAAAGAAAGAAAGAAAGAAAGAAAGAAAGAAAGAAAAAGAATCATCCAGTGTGGAGATGCCAGGAAGGCATGATTGGCCTTGGTTCCCAGCAGGCTCAGGTCGCTCACACTTAGGTGTCTCCACTTGGCAAAGCCAATCCCCATTTTTAAAAACCTGAATCTCAAACTTTCATTTTATTTATTTGTTGATTTGCTTATTTTTTGTGGTACTGGAGATTGTACCTAGGGCTCCATTTCCAATCCCCCAGCTCCATTCTTTGCATCACTTCTAGAGCTCTTCGCTTACAACATTTAGATTAGGTAAACTATTTTCACATCAAGCTTGCGTTTTTACACATCACTACCTCTTTATAATAAGAAATAAGAAAATAGCCAATTCTGTAAGGATGAACGCTTCCAATTAGCCTTTCTCATCTCATTCAGAGATTCTGTTCTTTATTATTTTCATCAATTATATCGTCACCCCCTGCTGATTCTCCTAGAATAGAGTTGTTGTGCATTCATATAGTGCCTTCGAGTGATTTAGAGAGAGACTGGGAATTAAACCCAGGAGCACTCTGCCACAGAGTTACATGTGCAGTTTTGTTTTTAAATTTCACTAAATTACCCAGGCTTCCCTGAACTTTTAATCTTATTGCTTCAGCCTCCCCAGTAACTGGGGTTACAGGCATGCTGTGTGTTGCCCAATAAACAACTTTGGAAGGTGGTCTCAGATCATTATGGGCCCCAGAGCAGTGACACTTAACCAACTAGTTTCACTTGTGGTGTCAATGCAAATGAATCAATAATCACAGTCTAAAAAACACTGCTGAGGATTCGGAGGCTGTTTTTAGGCTCGGTATGTATAGTGTACTATAAGCTGTGATGACTTGCCTGGGTTGACAGAATAGCGTGAAGAGTGAAAAGAATTTCCTACCAAATGCCTAGTGGCTTCCAGCCTGTCCTGCAGAGGCAAAAGGCCTGCAGTAGGAGAGGTTGACATAGAATGTAGGTTCAGATAAATTATTTCCTAAAACATTGCTTACAAATATTCTTGTAATGCAAGGCAGCAAGTCTGCTTCTTCAAGTCTCTAACAAAGCATGAAGATAAGGTAGAGTATTTTTATGGTGACTGTCACAAAACTATTCCTTTGGTTAGGCAAGAGAGTAGCATCTTAGTGTCATTTTACTATTTGATAAACATTGGTAAAGTAACATTTGAACAGAGATCTCAAATCGATGAGGAATAAAGTCATGGTTTTATGTAGTATAAAATATTCTAGCACAGAGAACATCTATGCCAAAGCATAAGTTTGCCTGGGCAAGGCAATGAAATCCATGTGGCTGAAGCTCAGGACAGAGGGTCACAGGAGAGATGTCAAGGAGGGAGTGGAGAGGGAGTTGTAGGTCCTCCTCTCCGAAGCTTTGGGCTAACATGCAGCCTTCAGCTTTTCTTTCCTTTTTCTTTTTGGTGGAACTGGGGATTGAACTCACTCAGGACCTTGCGCTTGCCAGGCAAGCACTTATTCTACTGAGCCATCTCCCCGGCCTCAGCCTTCAGCTTTTCCTTTCACTTTGCCTTTCACTATGACTCTGAGGCACTGGATATTTTTGAAGCAAACAATGGCCTTTTTAAAAAAAAAATATTTTATTTTATTTTGAAGAGTAAAAATAAATGCAAGAACAAAAATCAGAAACAAAGACAGAAACAGGGTCACAAGCAACAATACATATGTTACAGATTTTCAAAACAAAAGTAACTAATTAACAATGGTTAATATCTATTTTTATTGTCAAATCGGTTACTCCGACTTAGTTATGTAACAGAAATAGTTATGTAAGATTGGACCTATGACTGAATATTACCACTTGCTTTCAAGAAATCTTAAATTTTTGTTATCTCTCTATTTTTTCTTCTCTTACCTTTTTCAAAAATTTATTTTAAAAAGAGTACGGTAATAATTGATATGACATTAGAAATGGTACACATTTAGAAGACCACGATGCAGGTATTCAAACATGGCTTTTGTATTACATATTGCTGACCTCTTTCTTTTTTTGGGAGAACCGGGGATTACACTCAGGCCCTTGTGCTTGCCAAGGAAACACTTATTCTACTGAGCCATCTCCCCGGCCCGTGCTGACCTCAATGCAGTTGCTTAGATGCAGATATCAGCATACAGAGTTAGTCAATGAAAGTTCTACACATTAACTGCTATTTTCAAAAAACTAATGGAAGGGGCCTGGCCCTAGCTCAGTTCTTTAAGTGGCTGCTTTGGCAAAGCTTTCAGCCTCAGGTTGCTGGAGTTTGATCCCCACAACACTCCAGCCAGCCAAACCACCCCTGAGGGCATTCAGAGAAAAAAAAAAAAAAAACTAATGGAAATTCTTAGTACAATCACCTCAGCCATCCTGTATACATACTTGCATGTTTTTCCCCTACTTTTTTTCCCTATCTTTTCTCCTTTCTATCCTTTTCATTGTTTAATTCTTAAGTTACATTTCTTTTTGTTTTACTATATCTGTTATACCTTTCAGGTTTTATTTCTTCTTTCAGGTTCTTACAGTAAAGAGACAAATAAGATATTTACACATGTGGGTCTGGTTTATTTTATTTATGAGTATAGCCTCTAGTTGCATCCACTTGTCTATGAAGGCTTCAAGTTTGTCTTTATAGCTGATGATATAAAAATACCATATCTTCTTCATCCATTCCTCAGGTGATGGGCATTTTGGTTGCTTCCAAGATTCAGTTATAACAAATTGTGCTGCTATAAACATGGGTGCACATATATCACTATGGTATGATGTTTTTAGTTCTTTCAGGAAAATACCCAAGAGAAGAATAGCTGGATTTAATGGAATTTCCAATCCCTGTTTTCTGAGGAGTCTCTACACCAATTTCTATAGTGGTTGTACCAGTCTACATTCCCACCAGCAGTGCAGAAGGGTTCCTGGGTCTTGCTATGTAGCTGAGGCTCACTTCAAACTCACCATGCATCCCAGTCTGGGCTTGAACTTTCAGTCCTCTTGTCTCAGCTTCCAAAGTGCTGGGATTATAGTCCTACACCACCATGCCTGGCTCAGAATGGCTTTTCTAAAGGGTCATTCTGGCAGTTATACAAAGGATAGAATGAATGTGAAGGCTCAAGAAAACCCATTATGGCCAGTTTTAATAGTGTATCAGGAAGAGTTTGCAGTGCCCTTCATTGAATTATGGCTGAATAGTGAAAACAAATTTTAATTGTATGGATAGATCATTTTTTTTTAAACCTTTGACCTGCTGTGAGAAGGTCCAGGCACAAATGTTGAATATTAATAGTGGTCAAGTTTGGTTTAAGGAAACAGGAATAGAACAGAAACTTGGAGAAACCTGTCAGTGAGCTGAAATAAGTGGGTTCACCTTCAAGGGAGGACTTGATGGCTCATAGACATCATTTTACAAATGACAAACGTTTCCAGAGTTTAACTAACTGAGCAAAATCACTTATCCAATCAATGCCTGGCATGGGATGCAACGCTTTGTCTGACAGTAATTACATCAGTGATTCCTATTTTTTGATATCATAAAAGTCATGAATCTTTTCCCCAGAGAAACAAACTTACGTAAATGCATAGCAATCCCAGTTTCAGAATACCTGTACCTGCTGTTCTTTTGTAGAATGCACTGAGGCACTTTGAGTAGTTTTTGTTGATAATTTCTCCTCCCAAATAGCACTGGATTTTCTGCAGCATGCTTGTGATTCTAAAGGTACAGATGATGGAGATATTACCTGCTAATAAGGGCGCTGCTTGAACCTAGTAGGACATTTTTATGGGTTCACAAAGTTGCCAGAAGTTTTCTTTTCTTTTTTCCTTTTTTTTTTTTTTGTGGAACCGGGGATTGAACTGAAGCCCATGTGCTTATCAGGGAAGTGCTTATTCGACTGAGCCATCTCCCCAGCCCCTAGAAGTTTTCTTAAAGTACCAGAAAATAAATACTTCAGCCTTTCAGATACATGATCTCTGTGACAGCTACTCATCCCCACAGGTATAGTGCAAAACTTTCCTTAGACTAGATGTAAGTGCATGAAAGAGGGTGGCTGTGTTCCACTAATGTGTTATTTACAAAATCAGATTGTGGGACTTCACACCAGTTTTCTGTCTCTGGATTACAGAGTGGCCGTAGTTTATTTTATTTTTATTTTTTGGTGGTACTGGGGATTGAACTAAGGACCTTGCACTTGGAGGCAAGTGCTTATTCTACTGAGCTATTTCCACAGCCCCCGGTCATAGTTTACTGAAAAGATATAACTCAATAGAATTTAATGTGTGTACATGTGTCCTCCTATACATATTTATGAATCTCTATGACCAAATATAATTATTCCTTCTGATAAAAACACAGGATATTACTACAGGCAGGAACAATTGAAGTCGGAAGATCCAGCTTCTTTCTTTCTTTCTTTCTTTCTTTCTTTCTTTCTTTCTTTCTTTCTTTCTTTCTTTCTTCCTTCCTTCCTTCCTTCCTTCCT
>NW_004524693.1:264358-269235 GCF_000260255.1 Octodon degus
AGCTGTAATCCCAGTGCTGGGGATGCTGAAAACAGGAGAATCACTACAAGTCCAAGCTGCATAGTGAGTCCTTGTGCCAAATACGTAAATGAAAAAAAAAAAAAAAAGACCAGCAGAAATCAACAGTACAGTTTTCCAAGCTATCCTATGTGCATACATATATATTTATTTTTCCCTTCCTTCTTTTGGCCTTTCCCTCATCCCAGTTGCTCCTTACCATTGAGCAGATTCTTTCCTTTGTCACAGTATCTATTGTACCTTTCAGATTTTATTCGCTCTTTCAGGTTCTTACACTAGTGAGACGATACAATGATTATACATGTGGGTCTGATTTATCTCACTTGTGAGCATGATCTTTAGTTGCATCCATTTACCTACAAAAGTCTTGAGTTTATCTTTTTTTATGGCTTAGTAATACTCCATTGTGTAAAAATACCACATCTTTTTTTATCCATTCCTCAGTTGATGGGCATTTGTGTTGTTTCCAAGATTTAGCTTCTTATCAGTTGTTTACTTCAGATTGTCACAGTGACCAAAAGCTAACACATAACTCCTCTGAAAACTGGGAATAATTTTCATCCAAGAAAATGGTGCTAACAGAGATATTTTACTTGTATTAGCTAGTAGAATAGCTCACATATTGTCTAAAACAGTACATAGAGAGATATATTTCTATTGGATGGAAAACTTGTTATACTGTCAGTTCTTCACAGCAATATAAGGCAGGTAGTACAGAGTATCCATTACAGTCCTGAGAAATTGTTCCTCTAACTGTTATTTCAAAGTCAGAAAATTCTGTAATAATTGGCAGTAAGTAATTTTATTAACTAGCTTTCGTATTGTTGGCACACAGCACCTGACCCCCTAAAGGAAGGGTTTATTTAGCTCACGGTTTCGTGGGCAGCTGGCTCCAGGGCAGAAGGGCCTGACAAAGCAAAACTGTGCAATTCATGGGCTCTGAGAAGCACAGCAAGGGAACAGAGCCAGTGAGGAGCAGAGCAGGGAGCAGACATTGGTCCCAGGGTGGTACCTCCAGGCCCCACCCAGACGCACTCAGAAGTCTGTTCCCTTCAGTCAAGTTGACACCTAAGTGTAACCATCATACCCGTTAAAACTTGAGGTAGTTTCTTAAAGTCAGAAGTACACTGAACCAAAAAAGCAGATGCTTATTGTATTTCTCTTTGTCTGCATTAGTACCCTTACTTAGGAACTCTGGTGATTAATAGGTGACTTCTCCTGTCCCATTCCTAATACTCGGGCTGGGGAGATAGCTCAGTAGAATAAGCACTTGCCTGGCAAGCACAAAGGTCTGAGTTCAATCCCCAGTTCTGCAAAAAAAAAAAAAAAAAAGAAAGAAAAGAAGAGAGAAAAGAAACATTTGCCAGGGAGATAGCTCAGTAGAATAGGTGCTTTTCCTGGCAAGCACAAAGGCCTGAGTTCAATCCCCGATTCCACCAAAAAAAAAAAAAAAATCGAATACTCATTATTAAGAACATATAGAGCCTTGCAAATCCATGGTGTTGGTTAGCACTGAGAATACTACCTCACTGCAGCAGCAGCAGCAGCAGCAGCTTGAACAATGACGAGCAGAATGAAATGCTTCATAAATACAGACAGGAATGGGCTTTGGGGGCTGGGGGCAGGTTTCAGTTGTAGAGTGCTTGCCTAGCATGAGCGAGGCCCTGGGCTCCCTCCCTAGCACTGCAGAGTGGGGAAATAGCTAGTCTTTATATTCTTCTGATTTAGATATTTGAGGCATCTACAGGGCGTATTCCAAAATGATAACTGTAAAATGGCTTTAAGGTAGCATTTTTAAGTACTTGCAATTATTTATTTATTTATGTATTTATTGTATTTAGTACAGGATCTATAGAGTCTAAAGGGTCTCACTACACAGATTGGACTCATAGTGATTCTCCTGTTTTCAGCCTCCCAAGCACTGGGATTACAGACATGTGCCACCATGCCCAGTGTCAATTGCCACCTCAGCGTGTCCCAGAGGCGGGGCCGGCACGGCATGCAGAGGATCAAACCCTGGTCTTTGCATCTACCTAAGTAGGCGCTTCAATCTGCTGAGCCATCTGACCAGCCCTCTCAGTTTTATTTTTATGCTAAACATCAGAGCCCTGTTTTGGGAAGTCTTAGAGCTTTATATTGAATCAAATTAAATAGCAAAGTTACCAATGTACACACCTTGTCAACAGTGTTAGTCTTATTTTCCTATCATTCTTTCATTAGCATACAGAGTTGTTACAGCCTAAAATCACTAATCTTTTCATTCTTTTTTAGCTTTATATTTTATCAAAATAACAAAAAGTGATATACTATGTAGTATTGCATATAAAATAGGAATGTTGGACAAGGTGATACACTACACAATACCCTCCCTTTTCACTTCCATATTAATTTGATCTATTTACCTATTCATATCCAGTAATTTTTTTGTATTTAGTTTGTGGTAGCTGCCCAATAATTTCATATTCACACACAGATAGGGACATTGTCTCTATATTTACATTCTGAGTGTTCAAAAGGTTTTGGAGAATCAAAATTTCAAGAAATATTATGGGGCCAGGGAGATGGCTCAGTAGAATAAGCACTTCCCTGGCAAGTGCAAGGGCCTGAGTTCAATCCCTGGTTCCATTAAAAAAAAAAAAAGAAAAGAAATACAATTAATTGCAAGTTTTAGTGAGTGAATAATTTACTAAAGTTGATATATATGTATATGTGAAAGTAATTCTATACAATATGTACACATTCTTTTTTATTATTACAGAGTGGCAAATTGAAAGTTTGGCTAATAATGCTTCTGCATTCCAATTTGATAATGAGGCTTAACTTTATACCATTTTATTCCATTAAAAGAGGAAAACATACAGCCAAAGCAAATGGCTCAGAAGTAATCTGAGTGATGGAAAAAGAACAGCTCCCAGCATGAAATGAAAACATCTTTCACCAAATATGAACTAGAATTATAGAAGTCTTGTATTTTTAGCTGCATTTTGCACTTGATGACCTTACATAACATTCCCCTCTAGTGCCCTGTAGCATCTCTGACCGCTGAGGTTTTAGAGCCTGACTCCCTATTAAATTTGCAGTCAGGCAGTAGCAGGGAGAGTCCTCCATTCCCTTCAGGCTTTGTGGGCAAAGGCCTCTCTATTACACCTTGTCCACTGGTAACCTTAAGTCTCATAAATTTATTTACATACTTACATGCAAATTTTTTATATTCTTTTTGAAGCAAAGGCTTTTCTAAAATACTCATTTTGTGATGTTATATTGGTTCAAGATAGTCTAACAATAATAAAGCAACAGATCACAAAATAAGGACCCAGACAGTTTGTACCACCAGCTTCATTGCATAATTAAGTGTAGTACTGGAATCAGGCACTCACCTTTCTGATTAGAATTCCTACCCGAGGGGTAAAAGGGCAAACATGTGTGAAAGACTCTTTTAAATCATTAAAAATTATGTAAATATGAGGTATTTTCTCCAAATAGTGACTCCTTTGAGTGTTGTGGGTTTTCAGTTTTCTGAGGTGGGAGCCATGGACATGTAACAGGACTATACCTAAAAGACACAGATCAGCCTTATGGTTCTTTATTAGGTTGAAATAATACTAAAGCCATATTAGTGATCTATTTTGTAAAGCCATATTAATATGCTGAGCTGTAAAAGGCTCAAGTCAACAACTTCTGACATTGCCAGTCCTATAGTACAAAATAGATTTTCATATAACATGATTAAAACCAAAGAATGAAAACTTAAAGTTAACTTTAAATTCATATATTGAAGGTAGTATGTAACTGTAATTTTTTCTTTTGCAGTGCTAAGGGTAGAACCCAGGATCTCCTGTATGCTGGGCAAGTGATCTTTCACTGAGCTACACCTCAGACCATAAGCAATTTTAATTAATTATTTAATGTATACAATGCCTGGTGTTAATCCATTTCTCTGTGTACCTAATTCAATCACTGGGAAAACCCTATGAATTTGCTATTGTTATTACTGTCAGAGAGGGGATACAGGTAAAAGCAGAGCTCTTGCTTGTAGCACTCTGACTCTTGTCTAGCTATTGGACTTCACGTTTTTACCTTCCCTCTCTCCCTTCTTCTCTTTCTTTCCTTCTATTTTCTTTTTTACTTAATTTTATTGAGAAACAATCAATGAGACAGTTTCAAAACCAATTAGTGGGATGGTTTCAATAATTAATACATTGCATGTTGTTGTCTTCGTAGTGGTTATTCATAGTATAAGATGTAGACAGGATATCCTGTCCAAACACTATTAGTACACATCTTTCTTCTCATTGAATTAAGAAAAAGCTATATATCTATCTTAACTGTTTTGTATATACAGATACAAAATGGTTCTTCATTTGTATCCCCTTTTTTTGTTTAGTTTTGTCAGAGATGGGTATTCCATTGCCATTTAAATATTGTAGATGCGTGAATTCAGCTAAATAATCCAATATAGTCCAGTAGTCCATAATAGTAGTGGGTTATCCGTAGGACTGGCAATGTCAGAAGTTATTGACTTGAGCCTTTTACAGTTCAGCATATTAATATGGCTTTAATTTTTTTTTTTTTTTTTTGCAGAACCAGGAATTGAACTCAGATCCTTGTGTTTGCCAGTCAAGCACTTATCCTACTGAGCCATCTCCCTGGCCCCATGGCTTTACTTTTTTTTTTTTTTTCAAGGAGAGTTAACCTCATCTTTTATTCAAGTTGATTAATCAACTTCTTGTCATTTATATAATCTGTTTATAATTTTTGTGTAAATCAACTTTTTACTAAAGTATACAAAATATTACCTTCTTAATTATGGGGTCTTTCTAGAGGTTTTTCAATAGATTTTTTTGTATAGAAGATTCTTT
>NW_004524693.1:277451-284399 GCF_000260255.1 Octodon degus
CTTCCTTCCTTCCTTCCTTCCTTCCTTCCTTCTTTCTTTCTTTCTTTCTTTCTTTCTTTCTTTCTTTCTTTCTTTCTTTCTTCTTTCTTTCTTTCTCTCTTTCCTCTTTCGTACTTTAGTACAGGGTCTACAGGGTCTCACTACATGGATCGGACTCATAGTGTTCTTCTTGTTTACAGACTCCCAAATGCTAGGATTATAGGCAGGCGCCACCAGGCCAATTCTCAATCACCCTTTCAGGGCCCTCCGGGGGTGGGGCCTGCTCTCCAGGCCAGAGATGAACCCCTTCTCTTGCGTCTGCCTAAGCAGGCACTTTAATCCGCTGAGCTATTTGGCCGGCCCTTTGGAAGATCCAGTTTCTGATTTTAACTCTGTGTTTTGTCTGCCTGACTTTGGTCCTGTTATTAGGAGCATTAGTTTTCTCATCACTGAGACAAGTGATGGCAGTTTGGCAAGGATGCTTGGAAAGCACGTGGTAGGTATCCTACACATCCCTGAGAAGTAGCTCAGTGAATTTCAGATCTCTGTCCCTAGCCCTTTCTTCTGACTATCTCATGGTAAGGAATTTCATTCTGCAAGTAATATTTACTGTGAAAGTCAGACGCAACTGGCTGAGCGTGTCAGGATGTGTGATGAGCCATATGCCTCAGAAGCCTCCTGGCAAATAAATCATCCTAATTTAAAAGTGTTGGGCTGGGGGTGCAGCTCAGTGGCAGAGTGCTTGCCTAGCGTGTGTACAGCCATGGATTTCATACACAGCATCCTAAAAGTAAAATAGGGCCAAAGTTAAAAGCATACCATATACCTTGACTTGAAGGCAGTTGGGCCTATGTGAGGGATGAGGTGAGTCAGATTAGGAACCCACTAGAGTCTGTGAGAGATATCATCTGGCCCAGTTCCCCTTAAATCCATGTCCAAATGTTACAGCAAATGCTGTCTAATAATAGAACAAATGGAAATGAAAGTGGACTTTATTGTAACATGTCGGCAACCTCAGTGTCAACATTTTTGACAGCATAGTGGGAGACAGCACTGCTGGCTGGTACAGCATTAGAAGACAATGCCACCTTCTCGTCATCTTTTTCTTTTTGTCTCTTTCGTCTCTCCTCCTCATCTTCCTCCTTCTGTTTGAGATTGAACCCAGGGACTTCATTCTTGTGCATTCAACACAAGTGCCAAGATTTCTTGAAACAGAGTATACTGTCTCTAGGCCTTTCCTTTTATTCATTCTTCTTTTTAAGGATGGGGAGGTACAGGGATGGAACCTATGGTTTCATGCAGCTAGGCAAGTGCTCTGCCACTGTGTTAAGTCCCTACCCTTGCCTGCTTCACTGGGTCCTGGAAACCTATACATGGATAATGCTAAGCGCTCTTTGTACTTTTGGCAGACACCAGTAGAGGCCTAGATTTGATGGCCATGGGCCATGACAATAAAGCATACCCAGGGCAAACTCTAGAAGGAAAGAAGAAAAATAAAAACAAGTACTAGACTCCAGAGAACTTGCAAGGAAACGTGTCGGCTTTTCAAAAACTTACAGGAGAGTGATGGGGACAACATGGAGGGTTGGAGGCTGTTATGGCTTTTATCTGGATGTCCTCCCAAAGCCTCTAAGCCTTCTAAGGTAGGGCTTCTGAAAGGGGATAGGGTGTAGGTGTGCTATAGCTCAATGCAATGTTAAGAGGCAGGGCCTGGTCCAAGGAGGCAGGTCAGTGAGTGAGTGACCCGGAAGGGTCTCTCTTCCTTCCTGGTTCTTCCCTTTAGACTTTCTGCTTCCTGTCTGCCGTGCGCCTCTGCCAGGCCATCCTGCCTTGCAGCCAGCTGTCTATGGGCTAAAAGGTGAGCCAAAATAAACCTCACTCCTTAAGTTGTGCTGGTTACCAGGGAAGTGAAGGAGACTATGTGGGTAGCGAGCGCGGAGTACAATTCCTAGAGGAAACAAGGACAGGAGGCCAGAAACACTGACTTTTCTCTCTCTTCAGGGTCTGGCAAGTGCCCTCTTTCTGTATTGTAACATGGCGAAGGGTACTATTCAGCAAGACAGAGAAGAATGTTCACTCTGGCTGCTTCTTCTGTTTATAAAACCACTACTGCCATCAGAGGGACTCCACTGTCATGACTTTTCCTACTCCTATTTATACTATGAACATATCCATTTGGGGATTAAGTTTACAAGATATGAATTTTCAGGGGGCACATTCAAACCATAATGCTCTTGTTGAAAATCTTCTACCTCATAGTCTTTTGATCTCTGAATATAAATTCTTTTCCCCTCCAGAATTATCTCTCCTTGCCTAGTTTTGTACCTTGCAGCTTCTTGTTCATATTTTTCCTCCCAAAGTGTACTTGTTGTACCATTTTTAAAAAGGTTTAATACCTTGGACTCAGGCACAGTTTGTGCAATATTAGAGAAGTTGTTCTCAAACTTGCTCAGGTGGAAGAGTGCCTGAATGCCATGTTGCTATTTTGGGAACATTGAACAGTAATGGTTTTTCTTTTAGCTTTATCCCTTAACTCTGAGGATAATTAACAGCACTCTGCTGGTACTTGTCATTTAGGTGCATTTGCTATGTGCCAGTCACTGTGCTAATCCTTTTCTATGTGTGACCATATTCAGTTCTCACCGTAACACACTGCAGAGTGTACTAAGTGAAGGTGAAGGTTCAGAGGTTAGAATTTTGCCCAGGTCAACAACTAGGCTCTGCCAGGAGTCTAAGTTTCACACTAGGCTTCAAAGCTTATGGTCTTCCCTACTACATCTACAACTTCCCATTATGAATAATTTTGATAACGAAAACCTGATGATATGACAAGCTGGCAATGTTGAATAAAACCTCTAGAATATGGACTTGAACACACAAAATAATCCGATGATGATGGAGCATTTGGCTGAGTGTTCCATTAATATTCCTTTGTATACTATAGTAATACAAGCTCCCTCCCCTTGGGCTTGTTTACAGTAATAAGCTCTTGTCTTTCTGAGATTCATTTAAAAGGATCAGTGGACACTAAATTGTATACTGTTTGCTATTAGCAACTAATAGAGGCGAGGAGACAGAATCATGTGTATAAGGATGAACTTTTGATCACTATTTGTTCTCTGAAGGGGAAGTTTATTTTAATCATTCTTTTTCAATTCTCTTCGCAAAACTTGATATCTTCACAGCTTTAAAGAGCAGAGCTTTAGAAATGTTAACAGGGAAGGTGTTGGAGACTTGTTTCTTTTCTTTTAACACACTTTTCTAAGCCAAAATTCCAGGGCTACTCAAATAACAGAATAGTCCCTAGTTTTGCTGTCCCTTTTTCATCACTCTTCATTGTTAAGGATCTTGTTCTTTTAGATATCAGGATCCTCCTGAGAATTAACCTTGTTCTCCATCATGGAGGATTTGTGGACAGCCACACTGAAAATTCTTGGGTTCCGAACCAAACCCTTGGAGACAAATGATAATTATCAAGAAATATCTGGGGAGTTGGCTCAGTGGAATAAGCACTTCGCTGGCAAGTGCAAGGGTCTGAGTTCAATCCCTGGTTGTGCCAAAAAAAGAAAAAAAAAGAAATATCAACAGCTATGCCTTGCAAGGCCACTCACAAGTCTATATACTTATTTCAATCTCCTGTACCCACAAGGCAACCAGGAGAACTGTTAGTTGCCCTGTAACTGTGGAAACATAGGTGTTTATGACTGGGATCCAGGTAGAAGCCTAGGGATTCTAGAATAATTTTAACCTAGAAAGTGGCCTGGCATTCCAGTTGGATTGCTCTCCTCCAATTCCCTCAAATAAATCTCCAGCGTGGGCACTCTACCTAGGTCAGGCTTCATCACCTACACTTGAGTTCTGAGTCCAGTTTCTCCATCCTGTCCACCCTACTTTTTCACTGGTCTTTTAAATGTCTGTACTTTGGTGGTACTGAGCATTGAATCCAGGAGGGTGTTCTACTAATGAGCTATATCTCCAGTCCTTTTTCATCTTTGTAAAATTTTGAGACAGGGTCTCATTAATTTGTACAGTCTAGTCTTGAACTTGCAACCTCCAGCTTCGACTTTCCTAGTAGCTAGGATTATAGGAGTGTGTTATTGCACTTGGTTCCAGTCTTTTTGAGTTGGTGCTTCAGTTATTTATTTTTTCTAATGTATTCTTATGGCTTACACTTGACTCAGAATCATGTGAAGTTCTAGGTTGTGTGAACATTTGTGTTTTATCTGCCACATGCGAACATCTATATCACTTGCATTTTTCAACATATATTATACTGCAGTTCTTAGGATGAAACAGGTGCTACATAGAAATAAAGATGGTTTGGGGAGGCACAAGTCATTACACCCTCAGTGCACAATGTAACTGTTGCAACCTATCAAAGAAACGAACCGCTGAGGTCTTACATGCTCCAAAACCCTCAGAGGAGAGAACAGACCATCATGGGCAATGTCTTCTTAACCTGGCATTAAAAATCAGCATTTTTAAAAATCCCAAGGAATGATCTGAAAATTTTATTTTTCACTGCAAAGATTCGTACATAGCTGATTCATAAAGTGTCAGTTTAAATATCTTTTGGAGAATGTAAGTTATCAAAAGAATTATGTAAAAACCACAGGCTAATTGAAACACAAAGTTCTCTCCCAGTAACAGTTAGATACAAATAGTATCTTATCTGCATCTTATCTCGATGCTTTCAATGTTCTCAAAGATGCGGCTGGGCCTGCCCAGAATAGCTTTCTTCCTTAATCACTTGCTACACAGAAGCATCTTTGTTAAATTAAAAATCTTTTACCAGAATGTCTCCTAAAGTTAAATTTCTAAAAAATCATTCAGAAGAAAGAGCAGCGAGACATTTATGTTTAGTAATTTTCTTTGGGGACTTTTAGAGCTGTGATCTGAAGCCAAGGCATCTTGCCAGAGTCTGGAGACTGAGCTGATGTGAATGACTTTGCAGTCAGAGAAAAGCACCCTCCATCCTGCAGGGTTTTTGCTGACCTTTCATCTGTTTTGCCATGCCTTTGTTAGCTACCTACAAACATCTTCATTTGTGTTTCTCATATTTGCATTATCTTAAACTTTTTGTTTAAAGTAAACTCATCATCACCTTCCCCGTTTTTTATTTCTCTTGATGGAATTCATCTGTGTTTCCAACCTACAAATCCTTGTAACCTCTTGAATATATTCTTTGTTTTATTAACAAACATTTATTGAGGGGCTGGGGAGATGGCTCAGTGGAATAAGCACTTCCCTGGCAAGTGCAAGGGCCTCAGTTCAATCCCCAGCTCCACAAAAATACAAAACAAAACATTTATTGAGTATCTTTTCTGAACCAGGTTCCATGCAAAGTGCTGGAAACAGTGTCAGCTCTCATCGGATTCTGCAGATTCTGCCTTCAAATGATGACTGGGTTGTATGGTTACCCAGTTTACAGAAAGGCACATAGAAGAGCAAATGAAAACTACTACTAGTACTAGTATTACTACTACTACTACTACTACTACTACTACTACTACTACTACTACTACTACTACTGTTGTAGGCAGCTGAATTAGAAATACAGGCATTCAGACAGGGCCGGGCCCTCAAGGAGACAAGATGGAAGACAAGGTGACTTTACAAATGGGAAGAGAGAGACACTCCACACGTCAAGACCAAGGCCAAAGAGGAAACACAGTTACATACTTCCCTAGGGATGGGCATCAGGGATTGATATTCTAAATAGGTATCAATCACCTTGAAAGAGCCCAAATGAGTCACTAGCCCAACCCCCAACAGGAAGAGACCCTGTCCCATATTCATACCCACTTGCTCTGTGACTCGCTTTCCCATTTGATACTGGATTTGATCAATTTTACCTGAGCAATGGTGCTTGTAATCTCATTGGTTGACCATAGTTTTGTCCCACCTCATGCCCACCTAAGCGAGTTCCCATGTCTTCTCCGCCATCTTAGACCCACCTCACCGCATGGTTTTCCTCTATAAAAGTCCCTGAAAGAGACAGCTTCCCGGACACTACCTGCTGGGGGGAGGGAGGGGCCTCCTGTCCCTCTCTCAGACAGGAGCTTTCTTTCCTTCAGTAAATATATTCTGCTCATAACCTCTGCTTGTTCCTAAAATTCATTCTTCGGTTTTAGAGAACACAAACTCTTCCCTGGTACCTTTTAGGTTAGGAGATCAGTTTTTCTCCCTGTGTCATTTGGAGGTTTCCCTATATCACTACTATTATTTTCACTACCTAAATCTTGACTCTTAAACCTGATGCTGAAATTGGCGTAACAACTTTTTTTGTCTTTAAAGAGTATCAATGGCTACACGTAATCATTGTAGCTTTGTTGTTTAGTTTACAAATTTTCTGTTTGGAGGGTCTTTATGAACAATATTAACCCCTATCCATCTTAAGCCACATTCTGCAGTAGCAGAGCCTGAGGCAGAGATTTGGTTGCATATGAATTGTTGAAGAAATGCTTTTCAAGAGACATCTCTAAGTAAGTGATGGATGCATGTTAGAGAAGAGAAAAAAGAACCAGCAGAAACATAATCTAAGACATAGTCTCGTCTTGGTGTGATCTATGGGGTTTGGGTCATAAACCACACAGTGGCATCGTTCCCCCTTTGGGCAAGAAGTCAGCCTTTCACATCTCTGTCAGTTATTAGTAAGTTACAGGCCACCCCCATTTAGGGACTGAATTTCCTAGGAGACTTGGCTCTGCCAGTCGAGGGGAAGTCTCTAGAGACAGGCAAGCAGCTGGGAGACTGTTGTTCGGATAGAATAAGAGTTTCCAAGCTTCTCACATGCTGGACTGAAAACCGGAAGTTTTGGGGCTGGCGAGATAGCTCAGTGGTCTAAAGCGCTTGCTTAGGCAAGCTTAGGCAAGCATGCAGGGACCTTGGTTCGATCCCCAGCACCACATGTCATGCCAGCTCTACCCCCACGGTGGGCTGAGCTGACCACCAAAAAAAAAAAAAGAA
>NW_004524693.1:284499-287068 GCF_000260255.1 Octodon degus
AAAAAAAAAAAAAAAAAAAAAAAGAAAAAGAAAAAGAAAAAGAAAACCGGAAGTTTCATTCAGAGCACTCAACTCTTTGGCCAGAATGGGCTCAGTCAGTGCTGAGATCTGAGTGGGACACCTACAGAGCTGTCTCTACCTGCCATTTTTTCAAATGACATTGTTAGTATGTATCAGAACTATCTGGTGTATTATGTAATGGAGATTTCTGGACCCCAAATTCTGATTCATTGTTCTGGTTTTTAGGGGAAGCCTGGAAATTTGCGATGCTGACTTGTTCTCAGTTCACTCTGCTTTGCTTGGCCTCAAGATCACATTGTATGAATCCCAGCCTGGGGGTGCTGAGGCGGGCACAGCAGCAGCTGCAGACCAGCTGCGCTCCACAGGGAGAACCTGACTCAAAGGAGAGAAAGCAAAAAGCAACAAAACAAAACAAAACAACAAAAACAACAATGAAAAAATCCAAATAAACAAACCCCCCAAGCCCTAGTGCTCTAACAGAACAACAGGTAGTAATAGGCATTCACTCAATCTTTTTTTTTTAATTTTTTTCAAAGTTTTATTGACAAACAGATAGCAATGAGACAGTTTCAAATCATATCGGAAGGACAGTTTCAACAAATAATACACTGCATATATTCTTCTTAGTGGTTAATTGCTGTACAAGATGCGGACTTGTGATCCCATTTACAAACACCATTAGAACAAATCATTCTATTCATTAAGAGAATGCAACTATATATCTATCCCAACCTCTTTGAATACACAGATACAAAATGGACATTCATCGGTATACCCCATTTTTTCTAAGTTCCGTTATTGAATATTATAGGTGTGTAAACTCAGCAAAATATTCTAAAAGAGTCCAGTAGCCCATAATAGCATTGGGTCTTATATTTAACTGGCAATGTCAGAAATTATTGACCTGAGTCCCCCACAGCTCAACCCAACAGCATGGCTTTATTTCCCATACTTCAACTTCATACTTTTCTACTGGATGGTTAAGACCAAGGTAAAGCAGGACCTATGCAACAAGAGTTGTAGCTTTTTGGTCTGAGAAGGTCAGTGAAATGCCCTCAGGATTTGTCCTGAGATCCTGTACCTCAGATTGTAGAACCTTCATCAGTGCAGCCATGTGGATGAGTCACGGCCATTGCTTGGCCAATGTGCTCTCTGTGAAAGCCTGAGAGAGTGTCTTCTCCCCATGTGACTCTCCTTAGGCACATTCTACATCATCAATCACTTTCCTCTTTGGCCCCATAATTCACTCAATCTTGATGAAGTTAATTGAATCCTGCAAAGAACTGTCAGGTAAAATAGAAGATACTCAGTTAAATTTAAACTTCATATAAAAGCAAATAGGGCTCAGGACAGAGTATTTGCCTAGCATGTACAAAGCCCTAGACTGAAAAAAAAATAAATGAAAAACAAACACATCCCAAGTATTTCATAAGACATACAAAAATTGTTTCTCTGAAATCTGTAATTAAATCTAAATGTATTTGCTCAATGTGACAACTCTCATTGTATATCATCACAATTATGAATGTGGAGAAGGTGTTGCAAATAATCATAAGATGGCTACATTCATACTGAAAATAAGAGAGAAAGCAATTGAAAATATTGAAATAAGTGAAAATGGTTAATATTTGATAGGGATAAGGGACTTTTCCAGACGGAGACCTGACCTTGCTGGGGAGCTCCCCCCAACCTGGAGCAGTGTTCCAGAGAAGAGGGCAGTTGTGTGTTCTCAGTAGCTCACGCTCCCAGCAGCTGGCTCAAAATGTTTCTGGGATCTGCAACCTCTCTTTTGGCTTCTGAACTTTATCAGTTCATGGCTCTTTTGGATTTATCCTGCCCTTAATTAATGACATATTTGTATTCAGACAAAGAGAGAAAAGCCTTGCTGAAAGTCTGAGTCAGGAGATGAGAGGCAGGGAGGACTAACAGAGGGTGAAGCTTAGTGGGGTTAAAGTACAAGCAGAACTAAAAGTGGAGATGCTGGAAAAATTAGTACGAAAAAAGTCTTGGGTCTGGCCGGAGAAGAGTCCCTGCTTCTGGCGTGCAAAGAGAATAATTTAGTGACGCAGTGGCTCCAGTTTGCTTTGCCATTGGCAACCCTTGGAAACCAGAACTCTGAAACTGAAGGTAGGTTAAAACAGCTGCTAGAGAATCTTCTACCAAAGCCAGTAGTCTTAAAATATTTTTACTTGTATGACCTCTAAAAGAATTTTGGAGATGTTATGTGCTTCATAACATATATTCAAATTGACATCTAATAATGTTTTTAATGGAGGAATTTATAGAAGATTAAATAGTGTTCATGATGTAATATTTACTGTTATAAATATTGGTATTTGTGAATAAATATATATGATTATAAGAGTGCAATATCCACTATTATACATTTAAAAGATGCATAGGGAGCTGGTGAGATGGCTCAGTGGTCTAAAGCACCTACTTAGAACAAGCTTAAGCTAAGCAAAAGCACAGCGACCGCGGTTCAATCCCCAGCACCACATGCCAGCCAGCCCCGCCCCCTGGTGGGCTGAGCTGGCCACACACACAC
>NW_004524693.1:287168-291811 GCF_000260255.1 Octodon degus
CAGCCAAGAATTTTATAATCCAATTTTTTCTCTTAAGCTTATATTTTTCATTGTACACATTCTGCACACTTTAATTCTTTTTTTTTTTTTTTTTTCTGAACCGGGGATTGAACTCAGGCCCTTGTGCTTGCCAGAGAAGTGCTTAAGCCACTGAGCCATCTCCCCAGCCCCAACACTTTAATTCTAATGTGAGTTTTATTCTTGAAAGTCACTGGTCATCACCTCCTAATCTCTGCCATAAAATTGTTATAAAAAATTTCTTATTTCCTGTGACTGGAGGGCTTTGTGTCTTTGGGAATGTTTTTATTATAAGCAGCACACAATTGATAAAAATAACACAAATGCAATTACAAAACTTCATAATTGATAAACAAAATATAATAGTATAGGAATGTATCTCTTAAGGTAGTAGAAAGGGGGGCCGGGGAGATGGCTCAGCGGAATACACGATTCCCTGGCAAGCACAAGGGTTTGAGTTCAATCCCCGGCTCCGCAAAAAAAAAAAAAAAAAAAAAAAAAAAAAGTAGTAGAAAGGTATTTTATTCTTTAAAAAGTAGTTCATATATCCATGGGTGAACATTACTTATTGTAAGAATTAGACAAAATTCATTTAATTTTTGAGGTAGGATCTTGCTCACTCTATTCTTGAATTAATTATGTAGCCCAGGATGTCCTCCAACTCATGGTGATTTTCATCCCTCAGACTCCTGAATACTAGGTCTATAGGCATGCACCACCATACCTGGACAAATTGAGCATTTTTAGTAGACTTAAGTGTTGGGAAAAATTGTTCACATCAGTAAGTGAACAATAAAAGTGGGATAGGAACAAAAGGGAATTTGGCTCTAACAAGGTTTCTTTTTTTCTTTCTTTCTTTTCTTTTTTTTTTTTTTTCTGACCTGGGGATTGAACTCAGACCCTTGTGCTTGCCAGGGAAGCGCTTATTCCACTGAGCCATCTCCCCGACCCTTTGGCTCTAACAATATCATTAAATTGAGCATTTTCTGAAATACATGCCAAATATCATGCAGTGATCTGTCATAAAATTTATATGTCATGATCTATCAAATGGCAACTTGATCGATATCTCCTCTGATTTTGTTATATCCATGGCATTAAAAAGTACTTGCTTTTATAAAAATATGGCTTAGCCCATCCTTAAAGTAATGCATTTTCTCAGTATCAACACCAGCATTCCCCATGGTCCCTAGCTAGCTGCCCAGGCACCTCGTTAAGCCTTGAGATGAATTTGAAGTCTGTCTTTCCTCTCCTAAAGTGGGGCAAAGAAAAGTAGTAAATAGAAAACATCAGAAATGTTCTCATGCAAATCAAGCTAAGGAAAGTGGACACATGGAGGTTAAAAACTTGGAAATTGGTTAAACACAAATAAAAACCTAAAGAATACCTTGCTTAAGCACACTTACTTTGAACAACATTGAATCAAAGAGCAGAACAGTATGAAAAACTGGAGCAGAGAAGAAGGTATTAGCCCTACTGACCCCACCCAGACATAGGAACAGGAGTCTGAAAAAGTTGGCTGGACAATGTGACTTGGGACCTCAAAGCTCATGTTCCAAACCTTGGACTCACATATTTACATTCCACACATCCTCAGGACAAGAAAGTCATTTACTCATAGTTAAATTGAAGTAACATCTGGGGGATCACAGCGATGCTACAGAGAGAGAGAGAGAGAGAGAGAGAGAGAGAGAGAGAGAGAGAGAGGCAGGCACTGGGGGGCAGAATTCAGTTGTGCTCTATCACTAAGCCACATTCCCCTTTTTCAGAACTTTCAATTTTGATACAGTGTCCTGCTAATTTTGATACAGTGTCCTGCTCTATAACCCAGGCTGGCCTTAAATTTCCTATCGTTTTGCCCCAGCCTCTTCAATAGCTGAGATTACAGGTCTGTACCATCAAGCCTGGATAATCTTTAATATTCGTATTCTTCTATAATGTGTCTTCTTTGTTCTCTACTAATGCCTTGATTTGGCTTACCATTATCTCTCACCCAGGTCATGACTATATCAGTTACCTATGCATTATTATAACAAAATCTCTTAGGTCAGTCAACTCTATAAAACAAAAAGTTTATTTACTCCCCAGTTTGGGAAGTTTGAGGACATGGAACCAGCCCCAACTCAACTCTGGTAAGGGTTCTTCTCTTGGCTGTGTGTAAAGAAGAGATCATGTAGAGAATCAAGAAGGCAGAGATTGGGGTCCCCCAGTTCATTCTGAGGGCATGTTCACAGCTGACCTAAGGGCTTTCCATTAGGCTCTGTCTCTTAAAGGATGAGTGCCTCTTGCCTCTTCACTGTAGAGCATGCCTCCCACACATGAATCTTTGGGAGCCAAGCAACATCCAAATCATAGCAGTTAGTGACCCATCAAAGACTATTTTGTTTTGTTTGGCTTTTTTTGTAAAACCAGGGATTGAACTCAGGCTTTTGCGCTTGCCAGAGAAGCACTTATTCCACTGAGCCCTCTCCCTGGCCTGACTATTTTGATTATATCATAAATCTACTTATAATACTTTCCTAGGTCCCCACTGCCCTCATTGATGAAACCCATGCATAGTTGACTTGCCCTTGCCTTCTGTGTGAGCTTCTTTCTGCTTAGTATTCACTTACCCTTGAGTCCTATCTTCAGACTGGAAGAAGTACCAATAAGTTACCCAATAAGTCATGTTACTGTGAGAATTTATGCCTTTTTAAACACTGAACACTTCACCCGAGATATCTATTCTATAGTATTCAGTGAAGTTAATTCCTTGTATCCCTTAGATAGATACTCCACTTAAGTTTCACTTTCTATGGGAATTTTTTTTGACACTAATATGCCCTTTCCTTGGATTCTACAGTTTTCTTCCATTCTTGTTTATTATATTTTATAGTACTTATCATTTTAGAGTTTTTCTTTACTATAAGGCTCTAAGTTTTATAGCAAGGGCTATATTTTAGTCACCTGTGTATCTCCACTTTCTGGTACAATTTCTTGCACAAAGGAATTATTAAATAGATACTTTTTAATGAGTTAGGGCTAAGTGGGAAGAAAATGTGTATCTGGCTTAAGGCATCTATTTTGCCTTGAGATTCTGGGACATTTACAATTAAAGAGCCACAGAGCTTTAGAGCATGACATAAACTTCCAAGATAGATCTACACAAATTTGTACTAATACTAGACTAAATAGAGCTTCAGACTCAAATAGTCAGTGTAGAATGCACTGCACAAAAAACCAATAGCAGTAACACGAAGACATTAGGAAAATGAGATCGCTGAAAGATTAAAGAAGCAAGGAATCTGGATGCTATAGAGACCAAATAGTAGTCACAGCTGTTGACTCTCTGGGACAACTGAAAAGAAGAGGATAAAAGGAGCAATGAAAGGCCATTGAAAGCACACCTGTTACAGTAGGAGACAGGCTTTGGACTGTATCCGGTTTCATGCCTAGGACAATTTGCCTCTTATTTATTTTAAACTCTGAGTAATCTAAGGATAAAATTGGACTCAGATGGGGCCATTGTCCTAACATTTCCTATAGGCAATATCCTCTGCACAGTGTTCCTGAGCAGAGAAATAAATATATGAAGTGAAACAAAGCAAAGGCAATTCATCTTTTAAAATACATGTATAACATATAAATAGTAAAGGAAAAGAAAATTATTGAATCATTCGCCATCCAACTCAAGCTTAATCTGGTAACATTTTCTAATATCCTACATTGCTGACAAGTATAATCATGCTAAATGAAATAATTGTATCATTTTTAGCCTCAGATGGCTTATATCTACAGAAATCTATTTTGATAACAAGTATCACATTTTCAAGATTCCTAAATTTAAGTGGGTAACCTAATAAACCAGATAATGTATATATACAATATTTGGAAAACAATGGAAACATTCAGTCTAAATCTTTATTTATATTTACATGGTGGCAAAAGTAATTTCAGGCCAGGGATATAACTCAGCAACATAGTGCCTGCCTGGAAATTGCAAGGTCCTCAGTTTGCCCGCCCCATACACAAAAAGGTAATTTCACTTTGCATGCAATATGTAGACATTGTAAATACAACTTTTTAATTTATATCTCTGTATAGGAGAGATTGTTACTACACAAAAAAGAACAACTGACGTAGTCTGATCATATCAATTGATATTAAATTAGGCAAAATCGACAGGAAGGACGCAATCCTGTGAGACTTATTTTCTGATTGGTGCGTTTGCTGTTGAATGAATGAAAGAATTCCCTGTGGGCAGTCAAGATAGCTCAGCAGACTAAGCGCCTGCTTTGGCAAGCACAAGGAACAGGTTCAATCTCTGGTCCTGCACGACGCCCTGGCCCCGTCCATGGGGCAATCTGAGCCAGCAACCTAGTCCAGGCATGGTGGTGCACAACTGTAATCCCAGCGCTGGGGAAGCTGAAAAAAAGGAGGATCACTACGAGTCTGAGCTGCGTAGTAAGACCTTGTGCCAAATAGATAAATGAAAGAAAAGAATTCCCTAACTGATAACCATCCTTAGTTTAGGTAGTAGTATCCATTCTATTTTTTTATTTTTATTTTTACTTATTTTATTTTTTTTGACATCAGTTATTTTTATTTTAAAGAAAGAAAAAAAAATAAAAACAGTGGTACAAAAT
>NW_004524693.1:300557-303967 GCF_000260255.1 Octodon degus
CTATGTGTATAACAGCACAATTTGTGATAGCCAAATCTTGGAAACAACCAAGATACCCATCACCTGAGGAATGGAGAAAAAAATGTGGTATTTTTATACAATGGAGTATTACTCAGCTATGAAGAATGATAAACTCGAAGCCTTTATATTGAAGTGGATGCCACTTGAACATATACTCATAAATGAAATAAACCAGACACACATATGTAAATATCATTTAGTTTCCCTAGTATAAGAACTCGAAAGAAAAATACAAATAGAAATGTATAATACAAGTAAAAGGAAAGCAAGAACTCGAGGACTAACTAATTAAGAGAGGGAAAGGAGAAGAGCTAGGAAACATGACGGTGACAAGCCATGCAGTTATATGTAGAAGATGGGGAAGGCAATGATCCTGAGAATCTTCAGAAGATTTTGGAATCCAGCAGTTAATTGGAATGATTCTCACCCTGACTAACTATATATACTGACACCTGTGAACTAAGCAACTGCACTGAAGATCACAATTTGTAATAGTTTCATGCTTGGAGTGCCTGTTATTCTGGTCTTCTGAATATGGGGTGCTTGTCATGACATGCCAGTTGCTGCTGTGCTGTCTCTCGGGTAGATGATTGTTCAAAAAGAAGAGGGTGGTGGATAAAGGCTGGAGACAGGAAAAGGAATGTTGTGGGACTGTCCTGCTTCAAGGTTGTATATGGTGAGATTTTTGGACTTACGTGTAAATGTAAGAATTATATAATTCTTTATGCCTATTTTTTAAATATATTCTAATTTTTAAATGTTTTTTCATCATATTCTGTAGGGACTTAAAGTTGAACATATCAATACTTGATGAAAAATACCTGTTCCATGTTATCCCTAAGATGTTTGATATTCAGACAGATAGTGAGGTTAAGCTTAACAGCCTAGGCTGTATGGTAATAACAATAAGCTTCTCTTCTGGAGGGTTAACAGCCTAAGTTTGCAGACCAAAATTAGAGAAAAAGGAGGGCCACAAGGAAAGCCAACATTTTGGCCCTAGCCTTCCAAGGTCAATTAAGACTGAGGACATATGAGAACTTGTACTGTAATGTCATGTAACTCAGTAGTGTCCCAAATTTTCTTTTTTTTTTCTTTTTACAGTGTAACAAAATGTATTTTCATAAGTAATTATGGACATGTAATATAGTTAAAATATTGCAAAGCATTTTGCATAGAGAATTTATAGACCACATTTAACAATATAATCTAGTTGTTTAAAGCAAAATTTTTTTAAAAATCTAGTTGTTTAAGAACTCCAGGGTCAGGGAGATAGCTCAGTAGAATAAATACTTGCCTAACAATCACAGGATCCTGAGTTCAATCCCCAGTACTGCAAGAAATTTTTTAAAAATTAAGAAAAAAAGAACTCCAGCCTAATTTTCAAAAGATCCAAAGTATTAAATCATTTTATGGTATAAGACACCATAAGCTTATCTATGAAAACAGCAGGTAGATTTTTTGTCCTAACAGAACAGAAAAAAACAGTTAAGCCAAAAAATTCACATTAGGAATTTGAAACTAGCTGGTCAACTGAAGCCTAATAGCAGCCTTTGTGTATCAGATTTTATCAAAAATTCCAAGCATATTACATTTATTCTTTAGCAAAACTTCCTTTTGATAACTGAAAATTTTGCAATTTTTTCATGTTTGTGAAAAATACCTGTTAATTTCAAGTACCGATGTTACCCTTGAGATGCGGATGGTCCTGCACTTCTGCTCTAAGTGAACCTGGGTCTGTAACAGGGACACTGAAACGTGCTAAAAAAAACTATTGGTCTTAGAGAAGCTTTACTCATGAATAAACTGTGAGCCATTTACTGACCATATATACTTCCAGCTCTAAAACAACCAGACAGATGAAACCCCAGCTCTAGACTGACCCTTTTATAGCACAGCAGGTCAGGCAGCACTTCTGAAGCACCATGACCTATCAGCGCAGCTTTCAATAGTGCCCGACACTGATTTTCCCTGTAAACAGAAGTAAAATACTTTGTTATGGACAGACTTTTTGAATACTCATAGCGGGCACTTTCTGGTGTGTAGGTGGACAAGATATATCCTTTGCTTTCTAAGACTCTATCAAGTACTTTGCTTTCCATTTCAATTTATCTAACATTCTCCACAGTTCTGTCTGACCCACTGGCATTCTGTGACACTCTGCAGTTTCCCACTGCCATTACTGTAATCCCTGCCACTCATTCCTCTTTGCTGCAGCCTGGACATCCCCCATCTTTGCCTGTTATGTACTTGGGTGATTAATGTTAGCACTTCCTCAAAAGTCAAGTCTTCCATAAATATAACTCATCAGAGTTTCTGATCACTACTTCTTCAAGCTTTGTGGTGAACTTCAGATATTCCCTGTAGCAATATTCTTTCAGAATGCTACTCAGAAATAATATTTTCAAAAAGAGTCATTGAGGGTTGTCGTAAAAATATTGAATTAAGAAAGTGATGAAGAGACATATAACCCTAAAGAAATGCACAGCTTAGGAAAAGATGCCTCTAGTGTGCTGTCAGCTCCAACCAAGGCAATTAACACCACTAACAACTTTGGTGGGTGACATCGGCGTACGCACATAATGGTCAGACCAAGAAATTAAATTTCTGTTCTTTTGGTATTTAATTAAAACTTATATGACTCATTAAGCTTGAAAACTTAAGCTGCACATGACAAAAACAGTTAAATATTCGTTGGTAGGTCTATTATACTTATCACAAAATGTATATTTAAGAATCTATATATGAGTCTATAACATTCTATCAAGCAAATTGCCATCTGTGATCCATAATTAATCTTTGTACAATTTTTAACTCAAAGACAATTACATAACATTTAGGAAATTTTAATTTTCCAAATATACTCACACAAAATCATCAGAACTATTTTTCAGGTAAAAAAATAGCTGCATGATCCACATGCCACCAATGAACTCCCTACTGGTGAAGTGGCAGTCACCATAGCATGACTTTCCATGGCAGTGGCACTGTTCATGCATAGGCTCTTCCTCTTGGCATGAAGAATGCAAAAACAAGAAGGGACAAGAGCCACCCTTCATTGTTTCCTTGAGTCTTGGGTGTCTTCATTGTGTGATACCTGTTTTCACTAAAATAGCAATTTTTATTCTGAAAGGTAATCGTATGTTCCCAGTAGATATTAGCAACTTCCAACACGATCTCTAGGGATAATTCACAGTTCTGAACCATGCTTCAGAAAAACATTTCCAGCAGTCTGTGCAGGATTTATTCCTATTCCATCATTGGTAATAATTGCACTTGTTGCTGCAGGAACTTTAAATTCTTCTGCAGCAAACTTTAAGACTGCTGTGAAAGGTGTACTTTCAGGAACACTCAGTACTTTGTATGGCAGCCTTGGGTCCGACGTCAGCATG
>NW_004524693.1:305962-306564 GCF_000260255.1 Octodon degus
TGTTTGTAAATAGGATATCATGTCCGCATCTTGTACAGCAATTAACCACTAGGAAGAATGCATGCAATGTGTTAATTATTGAAACTGTCCTACCAGTTTGGTCTGAAACTGTCCCATTGCTATTTGTTTCTCAATAAAATTATGGGAAAAAAAAAGAATTATACACCCAGGGGAGATGGCTCAGTAGAATAAGTGCTTCCCTGGCAAGCGCAAGGGTCTGAGTTCAATCTCCAGTTCTGAAAAAAAAAAAAAAAAAAAAAAGAATTATACACCCCAACAAATTAGTATTTCTATATGAAAGCACCTGGAAAACTTTCTTAGATACCACAGAATTTTTAAATTAATTTCATTGAGAAAGAAATAGCAATGAGACAGTTTCAAAACAGGTCAGTAGGACAGTTACAATAATTAATACATTGCATATTATTTTCTTTGTATTAGTTATTTGTAGTACAAAAATACCATAGAATTAAGAAAATATATCAATGAAGAACCTGCTATGAGCAGATTGGTCAAGCAATGGCCATGACTCATCCACATGGCTGACACTGACAAAGGATCTGCAAACTGCGGTACAGGGCTACAGGATAAATCCTGAGGGT
>NW_004524693.1:306664-307482 GCF_000260255.1 Octodon degus
GTGGGTCTTGCCTCTAGCCTCTTTGTAGGGAGTTCTGCTGAAGGGTTCTGTGCTGGGCCTGCGCTCTGGGTCTATTCAGGATCTGGAGGACCCAGAGTCCTCTCACTCACTTTCTGGGCCTGCGCTCCGGGTCTGTTCAGGATCCTGCCCGTCCCCGGGTCGTCTCACTCACTCGCCGGGCCTGCGCTCCGGGTCTGTTCAGGATCCTGCAGGCCTGGGTCCTCTCACTCACTCACCAGGCCTGCGCTCTGGGTCTGTTCAGGATCCTGCAGGCCTGGGTCATCTCACTCACTCGCCGGGCCTGCGCTCTGGGTCTGTTCAGGATCCCGTGGCCCGGGTCGTCTCACAGTAGTATCCATTCTAAAGGCCTTCAATTTGTTCATCAATTTAAGCTGACAATGGAGGCATAAGTAGTGAAGAACTTTCTGAGCAGTGCAGCATATGCAGAAGAACTGAGATAGTAAGGTGTTTGGCATGGTGGAGGTTCTAACAGAAGGCAAGAATAGCATAAGGCTAGTGAGTAAGGGTCCTTTGGAGTGAAGTTGTACACTGTGCCCTGACATGAAGTTCACAGAGATAACAGATGTGGTCCTCCACAGAAATGCAGCTAACTAATCAAGAAAATGCTTCCTCTTCATATGGTTTCACTGGTCTACAGGAATCATCTAGGAAGTGTTGAACGTCTCATAAGAGAATTCACTAGCTATGTTGGCTTCATTATACAGCAGGTGGTCTGTGAATAAGAGATTGTGGCTTCCACTGAGAGGAACCACATAAGCAGAGTTGGTTACAAAGTAAGATTGCTGATTTCCTGCTAC
>NW_004524693.1:308303-316543 GCF_000260255.1 Octodon degus
TACTTCCTATATTTCGTCTTCATACTTTTCTACTGGATGGTTAAGACCAAGGTAAAGCAGGACCTGTGCAATGGACAGAATATCCTGTCTGCATCTTGTACTATGGATAACCACTAAGAAGATAACAATGTACAATGTGTTAATTATTGAAACTGTCCTATTAATCAGTTTTGAAACTCTCATTGCTATTTGTTTCTCAATAAAACAAAATTTAAAAAAAGAACCTGCTCTGAAAATTTTGCTGCATAATTTACTGCAGCCAACAGAAAAATAAAAAAGAATAGGGATATAACTCTGTGAATGATATGATGGTTGAAACTAGTTGAGAAGCCCAAAATTTAAAACTGTTACATACATGGTAATAAACTTAATTGCAAATGAGATTTGTAAACTAGATCTAAAAATCTCAGTTTATGTAATTTTAAACTGTCAGAGTGCATGCCAAATATTCACTGTAAAAAAATCACTCTATTGGGTAATTAAATATTGTTTTATTTTTGTCATGTAAAAATAAAATTTTTAGTATTTTTAGTATAACAACATTATAAAATACATGTTGTTATACTAAAAATACTTAAATAAAAGTGCTTTATCACAATGCTGCCCAATAAAGACATTGTAAAGGTTAGTCTGGCAAAATTAGAAAATGATATAGCTTTATTTCTTGTGAAAAAATTAGCAAGTTCATAATGTTAATACTTACAATATAAGGAGAAAATTTGCAAAACCTAGAAAGAGTAGATTTGTTTGAAATATTGCATTGGGAAAACCAATAATTACTGCATCAAATGGTATTACATATAGGCAATTTGTTATTGCATTGTATACAAAAGTAGAATATATACAATCCAAGTCTCTGGAACTGAAAGCAAGTGAAATACCAAGAAAAGGTAGCAAAAGTAAAGTACCAACAAGAGTGCTAACTTTTGTATAAGAGATATTAAGAGTGATAGAGGTGAATTGTACTTATAAATTAAATTTCCAAACTGAGTAACAAAACTCAATCTCTGACCAAATATACTCACATTTGTATAAAACAAAGATTAGGGACTGGGGAGATGGCTCAGTGGAATAAGTGCTTCCCTGGCAGGCAAAAGGGCCTGAGTTCAATCCCTGGTTCTGCCAAAAAAAATGAATAAATAAAAAATAAAAATAAAAAACAAAGATTAATGGGGTTTAAAGTAATAGAAATTCTTCAAGTCATGGAAATGAGAGCAACATTTTTATTAGGTAGAAATTATATCACAAGATATTTCACATTCAGGAGGAGACTGTGGCTTTCATATATAATATTTTTGTTCAGTATCAATGTGAGTGGTAGTTTTACTGTTTTAAATTGATAATAGATACATGTGTTTTAAAACGTATTTTAAATTAGTGCATTTTTAATTTATTTTTTAATTAGTGCATTTTATATACTTAAAATTCTTTGAGTTGTTCCTCAGTTGAAGAGAATACATTTAGAATAAAAAGACTAGCAAGTCAGGGCAAGAATTTGGACTTTATTTCAAGAGCAGTAGGAAGTTGCTGAACGCTTTCCTGATCAACAGTGATACAATCTGACTTACCTATCTTCAAGGTCCCTGGTATGCAGTTTGTGTAAAATGGATTAGAAACTGAGCAAGATTAGCGTTAGAGGCAGTGATAACAACTGGCTTGCCCTTAGATGCTGGCAATGGAGAAGAAAAGAAGTAGACCGATTAAAAGAAGAGTTTAGAGGTAAAATAAATGGAATTTAGTGATCAGTTTATTTCCTTGAGGGAGCCTGTGGCATTGATGATGATTCCTGATCTTCTAGTTTGAGTAATTGAGTATAGTGGTGCCTTTGACTGAATTGTGAATCTCTAAAGGAGGAACAGGAATTTGGGGGAAGATGGTAGAAATACTGAACATACTTTCTGTCCTGTTGAATTGTTGATACTTATAAGAGCCATCTTAGGCAGGTTTCGAGTTCAAAATAAAAATGTAGGTTGTATTACTGGAACATAATTGAGACTTTAGAAAGGAATGAAATTATCTAGGGAGAATAGGTGATACCCTAGGGAACTAACACTGAAAATTTGTTCAAAGATGAAGAAATCAACAAGGGAGTCAGAGGGGTGATCAGATAAAAGGAGAAAAACTGAAATGGGTGACACCACAGAAATCAAGGGAACGATATTTCAAGAATGAAACTGAAAGATATCCACATAAGTAAGATTCCAGTCACTGTCCCATCGTGACCCCCCACTTCTACTGAAATTTCTGTGGTGTAAATACACAAGCAAGGTGGCTTCCCTACATGTATAGGACTGTGGTCCATGGGGAAAAATGAATCTTCTCTTGAATCTAATAAAGATCATGGAGAAATGCCTTGGGTATTTTTCCACAGGCACATAACAAACTATCTTCCTTCCGTAGACAGGAGAATCAAGCTTCCTATTTATGATTTATAAGCATCTACATGTGCCAGAACACACTAGAACTAAAACAAAGGATTAGAATTTTTCCTAAGGGAAAATATATGCATGTTTTGGGGGGTAATGTTCACAGGGACGCAGAGGCTATGTCTGTTTTTCTGGTCAACCCAAGAAAAAGATCAAAGGATTGAACACATAGAAAAATGGTCATTGAGCTTAAACACCCTGAAGTCTGTGAATCTGTGGAAAAATGAAGGCCTCTGAATGAAGAATGCAAGCTGTACACAAAGACGGAGTTCAATTAAGATTAGATATCAAAGATGATCTTGCTCACTTTAAGTAATCTAACTAAATACTAGCTGAAAGGGTTTAAGATAAAAAGGAACTAGAAGTGTTATGACTAAAATTCTGACAGATGTGAGTAACAGGAAGAACTCTGTGGCAATCCAGAAGCAAGACAAAAATTAAAAGGAAAAGAGGGCTGAAGAGATTCAAAGTGCTGATTACTTTCAATTTCGCCATGACAAATTCAGTAATAAAGGTCTCATTTCAGAAAAGCAAATCTCTTTTGATAAAGAAAAATTACGCACTGTGCATTTCTCTGAGTCTATGCTATTAAAAGCTTTTTGAGAGAGTGAAAGGTGAAAGCAAGCAAAAGAAGGAGGCAAAGTGCGAGGGAGGAGAGAAAGAAAAATTGTATCCTGACAGTCATTGGATGAAATTGCAAAGAAAATACTGGCAAGCGATCAGGTGTCCTGGAATCCATTACGTACAAAGAAGAGAAAGCTAACCAAATGTTGGTTACAGATCAGCATCCTATATCCAAAGATTTCAGCAGAACTGTTTAAGGGGGAACAGATCTGGTAATAAAATTTCATAATCAACATTCATAAAAATAACAAGAACGGAAGTTTGCTGGGTTAGAGAGCAACTGCTGCTACTACATATGCTAAATCCCATATGTCAGTCTTAGCCAGAGACAAAGATGCTGGCGAGAGATTTACTCCATTTTGTTTTTGCCTCTCAGCATATGCAAGTTTCATAATGCCCCCCACTAGTCACCGGTCACCATGGCACAGTGGTGGATTTTTTTTCATAATTTTATTGATAAATAGCAATGAGACAGTTTCAAATCAAATCGCTAGGACAGTTTCAATAACTAACACACTGCATACATTCTTCCTAGTGGTTAATTGCTGTACAAGATGCGGACATGATATGCTATCTACAAACACCATTAGAAGAAATCCCTCTATTCACTAAGAGAATGTAACTATATATCTATCCTAACCACATTGAATACACAGATACAAAATGGACATTCATCTGTATACCCTTTTTTGCTAAGTCACAGTGGTGTTTTTGAAGGTGTGCTCAAAATAAAAACTCATCTTCCCATTCCCTCCCACACAGACTTAGAATAGCAGTGAGCGACTGGGACAGTCTTGTTCCCGCCCCCACCTCCTTTGGTGGATCAATTGGGCAGCCAAGAGCTTTGCAGTAGGATGACTTGACATAGAAGAGTAGCTGGCGTTAGCAAAAGTATCAGAGAGGAATTTGGATAGGCAAGGTGCCAAGCCCAGGGAGGTCAGCTGACACCCGATGGGACAGGTTGGTTGGCACAGAAGCTTACGTAGACCAGAATGATAGTTTCCGGCTTTTCAGAAGATGAAGACAGCACATTAGTAATAACGTAATAATTTTGGGAAAATTACAACAAATGATTACTTATTCTATAAAAATTTTACAAAATAAATACAAACAGGAAAATTAAAAAGTCATATACAATACCATCCTACAAAATTAAAATGAACTCTGGTGTACACCCCACAAAATCAAGCATATGCTGTTATATATATGCACATACTGTACTTTAGTCAGTTTTATCTTTTTTGAAAGAATACAAAATGGTAAAAAAAAAACCATCAGAAGTGATACAAAATTTCATTAAACAAAGTAATAGGAATTTGACAATAGTTGTTGTAGTGTATAATGTTATCTTCAAATTAGTTGCTTAGGTTACCAGATATAAACCTGCAAAATTGGTAAAAAGAAAAAGTTATAAAAAATTAAAAAGAAAAAAATAATTTAAGCATTAACTGCTCCTTTCAATAGACCGGCAGAAATCAGCAGTACATTTTTTCTTCACATTCTGTAGGGATTTAAAGTTTAACATATCAATACCTGGTGGAAAATACCTGTTCCATGTTATGTCTAAAATGTTGTATATTCAGACAGATAGTAAGGTGAAGCTCAACTGCCTATGTTGTAGGGTAATAATATCATTAAGCTTCTCTTTGGAGGGTTAACAACTTAAGTTTGCAGATCAAAAATTAGAGGAAAAGAAGGGCTGCAAGGACAGCTAACATTTTGGCGCTAGCCTTTCAAGGTCAGTGAGGACTCAGGACATAGGAGAACCTGTACTGTAACATCATGTAACTCAGTTGTGTCCCAAATTTTCTGATCAAAGAGATTGTGGGGGCACAGAAGAAAATGATCAATGATGTAGAGTGTGCCTAAGGAGAATCACATGGAGAGAAATATTCTTTCAGGCTTTCACAGAGAGTAAATTAGTCAGGCAATGGCTGTGACTCATCCACACAGCTGACATTCACAAAGGATCTACAAACTGCTGTACAGGGTTTCAGGGTAAATCCTGAGGGGATTTGACTGACCTGAGGGGATAATTGTAGTGCTGATTTCTTTTTATTAAAAAATTAAAAAAAAGAAATCAGCAGTACAGTTATCCCCTCAGGATTTGATTTCTTGTTACAAAGGTCTGGCTTTATCTTGGTCTTAACCATCCAACAGAAAAGTATAAAAACAAGGTATTAAAAAGTAAAGCCATATTAATATGCTGAACTGTAAAAGGCTCAAGTCAACAACTTCTGACATTGCCAGTCCTACGGATAACCCACTACTATTATGGACTACTGGACTATATTGGGTTATTTAGCTGAATTCACACACCTACAATATTTAAATGGCAATGGAATACCCATCTCTGAAAAAACTAAACAAAAAAAGGGGATACAAATGAAGGATCATTTTGTATCTGTACATACAAAATAGTTAGGATAGATATACAGCTACCTTCTCTTAATTCAGTGAGAAGAAAGATTTGTACTAATGGTGTTTGGACAGGATATCCTGTCTGTATCTTGTACTATGAATAACCACTACAAAGACAACAATATGCAATGTATTAATTATTGAAACTGTCCTACTAATTGGTTTTGAAACTGTCTCATTGCTATTTGTTTCTCAATAAAATTAATTAAAAAATAAAAAGAAGAAATCAGCAGTACAATTATCCAAACTATCCTGCATATATACATAAATACATATTTTTCTTTTAGTCAGTTTTAACATTTACCTAATCATGTTTTATAAATAGTATCATTCTAATTTTATACAATATTATATTATATGCATAGTATTTATATATTGTTGTACATGTATGACGTCTTTAGTATCATAATATTAGGAAAATATTGCAGTGAGTACATACAACTACATGTTACTTATTAAGGACTCTATCTTAATATCAAATAGATTAATAAGTGATAGAAAAAGACAGTTAGTGGTTACAGGGGTACATGTTTTCATATCTTTTTTTATTTTAAAGAGAGAAAAAACCAATAAAAACTATACATAATTTCAAACCAAGATGATAGGCCATTACTAATGGTTATTATATTGCATATTATTATCTCCAAAGTAGTTGTTGCTCAGATTACCAGGTCCAGGCATGCAAAATGAATCACACAGTGTAAGCACTAACTGCTCCTTTCAATGAACCGATAGAAATTAGTAGTACAGTTATCTTAGGTATATATACATATCCTTTTCCCCCCTCCCTTCTTTTCTCTTTTCCCCCTCCCCAGTTGTGAAAGGGAAAGAAAGCGCTCATGTTTTTACTTCTGATGCTGATTCCTAAAGTATACTTTTCTTTTCAGAATATATTTTATTACTACTGGACTGACTAGAGTCAAGAGCTTAACTGATTAGGACTCAGCTGCATTGAAATACATATTCAGTTGCCTTAGAGAAGTACACTGGCTCTTTCAGATATGCAAGACATGATAAACTATGCTTTAGGGAAGACATTTTTTATTTATTTTTATTTTTATTTTTTGCTTTAAACAATTTATTTAACTGAAATGGATTTAACTTTGTTTCTGAAGTAACTTCCATTTATTTTGATACATCTTTTCCCCGTGATGATTTACAAGATCCTCAAGCCAATATAAATATTTTATAAATATTTGAATTTTTGGGTATACACCTGCACAATAACTCAGCAATATCTTTCAGCAAGAAAATACTGAAGAGTAAAGGCTAGACACAATTACTGGGTACAGTGAAAATCTGCTGCAAATATTTCTGAGGTAAGAAGGCACCACATACCTGTTCAACTAAGAAAAGCACCCTTCCAACACAGGATGATTTTATTTTTACATAGGACCTAGAACACTTACGCTGCCAATTAGGTACTGAATGGCAGAGCAACGTCCCCAGTTTATGCTATAAATTCATAGGGAATGGGTTCCAACAACTCGGGTTCCTTTCCATTGGTCCTCACAAAGTGTGCTTCTCTGGGAGGGGCAGGCTGGCATTTCAGCTGAACCCAGGTACCTTTCTCTTTGGCTTCCTTCTTTTTCTGATCATTTTCCTTGACATGCTTCAGGAAGCTATCATGACTTTTTGAGTGTTTCATATGCTCGATAAGCACATTAATCCTCTTGGCAAGTATCTTGCCCTTAACTTGCTTGTTTACAACAATGCCAACAATATGCTGGTAACATTGTAGACTCTTCCTGTTTTGCCATGGTAACATTTGTGAGGCATTCCTTTTTGCACAGTACCCATTCCCTTGATGTCTACAATATCACCCTTTTTGTAGATTCGCGTGTATGTAGCCAAATGAACAACCCCATGTTTTCTAAAAGGCCTGGAAAACATATACCGGGTTCCCTTCCTCTTGCCCTTTGTATTAGTCATTTTGGCAAATTACTGGAAGATGACGGTTCCGACCGAAAGGAAGGTGGGAAGACATTTTTTTTAAATAAATAAATTATTAGAAATACATAGTGGATTTATAGCGGTTATGAGATTGGGAAGCATTTGGGGGAGGGGAATGAAAGGTTAATAGGTACTGGATTGGACACGAGGGGTAAGTGTGCTATGCTCAATAGCATAGTAGGGGGACTATGATTGGCAAGATTTAATCATGTATTTTAAAAGAAGATGGTTTCTTACTGTTTCCAACACAAGGAAGTGATCAAAGTTAGACATGATAAATGTTCCAATCACTGTGATCCAGCCCTTACTCATCATACATAAGTGGTAAAATAAAATGCTATGCTCTAGAAAAATGCACAACTAATATTTGTCAGTTAAAAGTAAAAATACAATCTGGGAGGTTGAGACAGAATCATAAACTGGAGTCTAGCCTGGGCATCTTAGTGAGACCTTGTTTCATCCCACCCCCCAAAAAGAAAGGATAAAAATGACATATCTCAGCCTTGGGTTCAATTCTCAGTCTAGATAGGACAACTGGACATGCATGTGCATAAGACTGGTATTGGACCTCTCACACCAGATAAAAATTAGCTCCAAATTAAGACCCTAAATATCAAAGCTAGAATTATATAGAAATTTGAAGAAACATGAAGGTAAAACCATATGGCTTTGAATTTTGCAATGTTTTCTTATATACACCAAAAGAAGGTAGAAGAAAAAAAATAGGGACCGGGGAGATAGCTCAGTAGAATAAGCACTTGCCTGGAAAGCGCAAGGGCCTGAGGTCAATCCCTGGTTCTGAAAAAAATTTATATA
>NW_004524693.1:316643-318093 GCF_000260255.1 Octodon degus
TAAAAACTCAAACTTTTATGCTGCAAAAGACATTATCAAGAGAATGAAAAGATAATCCACAGACTGGGGGAACATATTTGCAAATCATATATCTGATTAGATCTTATTGTCCAGAATATATAAAAATCTTGAATTCAATGACAAAAACAAAATAATTAAAAATATAAAAAGGACTTGAGCAGACATTTTTCCAAAGAAGATATCCAGTGGTGATATGAAAAGATGCTCAACACCACTATTAGGAAAATGCAAATCAAAATCATAATGAAATACTACTTTACAGCCAGCCCTCAGGATAGCAATTATCTACAAACCAGAAAATAACAAGTGCTGAAAAGGGTATGGAAAAATGAGAACCCCAATTTCCCATTGCTGGTGGGATACAAGGTGGTGCTGCCACAGTGGAAAGTCTGCCATTTCCTCCGTAAGTTACACATTGTGTTACTGTGCAACCCAACAATTCTACTTTTAGATACGTAATTCTGCTCCGTAATTCTACTTTTAGATATGTAATATGTAATTTCAAAACAATTGAAAGCTGGTGTTCAGACAAAAGAAAGTATACACCAGCGTTCATAGCATTATTCACAATACCAAAATATATGAAGCAGCCCAAACATACATCAATAAATGAATTAAAAAGTGGCCTATCTATAAAATGGAATATTTTTCAGTCACACAAAAAAAGAATGAGGTGACATATTCTAGAAACATGGATTAACCTTGAAAACATACTGAGAGAAGCCTGACAGCAAAAGACCAGATATTGTAAAATTCCATTTATAAGAAACATCTAGAATAAGCAAATCCAACAAGACAAAAAGGAGCCCTCCTTAGGGTCTGGAGAGGAGGGGCATTAGGGAATGACTGCCCAATGTGTATGGGGTATCCTTTTGCTGTAATGAAAGCCTTCTAGAACTAGTAGTGGTATTGGTTGTACTACATTGCAAATGTGCTTACTGCCACTGAGTTGTATGTTTATTTAAATACTTAGATGATCAGTTTCATGCTTTTTTATCAATATAAATTGGAATAAAAATAAGAAATATATTTATAAGGTTACATAATAGTATTACTTACAATATTCATTATTGGAGACATTGGATGACAAAAGCTATTACAATTTTACTAATACTTTATTAATTAACATCCTGTTAAACATGTATTAGGCATGCTTGAAAAACTGCTCCATGCACATAGATGACAAATGTATGTTATCTAACAGTTGTTAAACTTGTTCCATATAACAATGAAGAATGCTTGTAATAATTCTACCAGTTCCCAGATATTTAGGGGTCACAGGTGTGTTCACAAATACCTAAAATAATGACTCTTTAAAGAGAAAAGATCTGGGGCTGGGGAGATGGCTCAGTAGAATAAGCGCTTCCCTGGCAAGCGCAAGGACCCGAGTACAATCCCTGGTTCCACCGAGAGAGAGAGAGAAAGAGAG
>NW_004524693.1:318193-333542 GCF_000260255.1 Octodon degus
AGAGAGAGAGAGAGAGAGAGAGAGAGAGAGAGAGAGAGAGAGAGAGAGAGAGATCTGTTGTGGTTCACAGCTCCTGGAGATTCAGAGTCCACCAGCTAAGATTTGTTGAGCAAGAGCATTTGTGAATAGGACTCACAATGGCATTATGACAGTTTCCTATGGCTGCTGTTTCAAATTATCACGAACGTGGTGGTGGCTAGAAACAATAGGAACTTAGGCCCTCATGGTTCTCCACGCTAGAAGTTGAAAATTAAAGTTTAAGTGGAGTTTCTCCCTTCAGAGTTTCCACTCCTCATCCCTTGCAGTTTATGGAGTGCTATAGTTTGAATTTTGAGTGTCCCTCAAAGATCTATATGTTAAAGGCTTTGTTCCCAGCCTGGGGTATTACTGGGAAGTCCCTCCCTCTTTATGATAGAGCTAGTAGAAGGCAAGTACATCATTGAAGGTGTACCCCTGGTCAGAAATTAGGACTCTGCTCATTCCTGGTTTTCCTATGCTTCCCAGCCACCAGAAGTGGAGTAGGCATCCTCCTCCTGTGCCTGTGCCACAATTTTTCTTGCTGCTACAGGGCCAAAAACAATGAGGCCAAGCAGCTACAAACTAAACCTCTGAAACCCTGAGGCAGCATACACCTTCCCTCCTCTCTAACTAATTATCTCTAGCATTTTTATCCCAGTGACAGAAAGCTGACTCACACATGTGTGCTCCAGAGGGTCTGTGGCTTGTGACCACATCACTCCAATCTCTGTTTTCCTGGTTACGTCGCCTCTTCCTCTTCTGCCACAAAATTCCCTTCCCATCTTATAAAGATACATACAGCTGCATTAAGGGCCCACCAGACAATCCAGGTAGAATGTTTTTAAACTCTTTACTTTTCAAAGCCACATAATATTCTTCTTTTTTTGCCATAGGAAGTAACATTCAACATTCTCCAAATCCTGGGAATTGGGATGAGGAGCTATCTTTTGGGGGACCATTATTCAACTCACTATAATCTTTTCTCTGACTCCCCAGATTTCACACCTAACTCAGAGAGAAGGAGAGTGGGGAAACACCTACATCCAGAAGTGAGAGGCAAAAGAGAATCACCAAACTGGAGCAGTGAGAAACAGGAGGTGTTTCAAGGCAGAACGGTTCCATTTAATTGCCTTTCAGAAAATGTTTGAACTTTGGATAACTTTCTACTGCTTTGTGTTAGTACAGCAAAAGTCTAACAATTGGAGGGTGTTGTCATGCTTTTGATGAAATAAAGTGTCATTTAGTACATTGCTATTTTATCAATCATTTAATAAACAATTTTCTGATCTCTTAGAAGTGCTGGCATATTCCAAAAGGTTCCAGTTAAACCTAGTTTATATCATAAATTGAAAAATGCATACTGGTTGATATTTTGCTATCAATATATGCTTAAAATTTTTCATCAACACACACACACACACACACACACACACACACACACACACACGAACTAGATAGACAAAATATACTTGAAAAACAAAAGAATCAAATTCCAGATCTCAACATAGCATTAAACAATACAGACATTTTCCTATGGTTTCACTTTTAAAAATGCAATACAAGGTAACTATCGCCAGATGTTATCTATGTGTTGCATAATGAAGTGCTAAAAAATAGCTCAAATGCATAGCAAAGGTATCTAGCATAGCAGTTCCGTATCGTCTTGAAATATAATTCACATTCAGTAAAACTTGCTCTTTTAAAGGATATAACTCAGTGATTTTTAGTACAGTCAAAGAGCTGGGCAGCCATCGCCACAAATTTTAGGAAACTGTTAACCTTAGCACAAACAGTAATCAACTTTCTTTTACTCTGGGTTTACTGCTCTGGACATTTCAAAGCGGAGTACTATAATATGTGTTTGTATTAGTTACTCTTATTGCTGGGACAAATACCCGACACTCAAAATGAGGGAAGGAAAGGTTTATTGAGCTCACAGTTACTGGAGGTTTTACAGTTTAAAGCAGCCTGAATTACACAGCAAGACCTCGAGACACTGCCATCCCGCGCAACACGGTCTGGAAGAGAGCTGCATGCCGCCGCGTCCAGGATGATCTGCCGGGTTCCTCCCAGAAAGCAAAGGCGAGCCAGTTTAGCAGTTCGGCCCCCTTGGCCGGTCCTCGGGCCCCTCCCCTCAAGCCACTCATTGCTCCTCCAGCCGGTCTCCGCCTTAACTTACATGAGGCTTTGGGGGGACAACTGGACACAAACCATGACAGTGTTCTTCTGTGATCTGCTTCTTTCATTTAGTATGCTTTCAAGGCAAGGCATGCTGTAACATATACCAGTACTCATTCCCTTTCATGGCCGATTGCCATTCCACTGTATGGACATATCACATTGCTTCCATTCATCAATACTTGATGGACTTTGATCTATTTTCACTAGGGCTATTATGAAAAATGCTGCCGTGCATTTAAGTACAAATTTGTGAGTCTACATATTTTCAGTTATCCTGGATGCATCCATAGAAATGAAATCGCTGGGTCATATTGTATCTACTTTCAACACAAAGAACCATCAAGTGGTTTTCCTGAGTACTTGTACCATTATACATGCTTACCAGCAAATTGTAAACGACTCAATTTTTTCATGTCTCTGTAAACGTACTAAAATATCTTTCTTTTTTTCTTTATAACCATCCCGGTGGGTGTGAGACACTAACACTGAGCAAGTAAGACAGTGTTTCCTTCCATACACACCACATGCACACACACACTTTCCCATCATTAAAGTCCTGTATAAATGTGGAATGTTGATTTCAATTAATGAGCCAATACTGATACATCATCATTAATTCCAGTTCATTGTTTACATGAAGAGTCACTCTTGGTATTGTAAATCCCATGAGTTTATACAAACATATAATGACATGTATCACTAATACAGTATGACAGAGAGTACTTTCATTGTCCTAAAAATCCTGTGATAATCAGTGATCTGTTTTATTGCCTCCATCCTTTTACCTTTTGTAGAATGCCATATTGTACTGTATGTAGTCTTTTTAGAATGACTTATTTCACTTCAAAATTAACATTTAAGTTTCTTTCGTATCTTGAAATCTTCATTTTGGTAAATTCTTTTTTAGGACAACTTTTTATTGGTGCATATTTTCTCTCAAGTTAATGAGTTTCATCTTGGCAGATTTGTATATGCATATGACATATTTTAATCATTTCCCTTATTACCCTCTTCTCCCACCCTTCCCCCTAGTTTCACATTTTTGGAGGGTTCACTCTGTATACAGTAATATATTTACAGTTATTTTTTTGTTTGTTTTTTGTTTTTTGCAAAACCAGGGATTGAACTCAGGCCCTTGCAGTTGCCAGGCAAGCACGTATTTTACTGAACCATCTCCCCGACCTCTATATAAACAATTAATGATCATAGTTAATGATCCCTCAGTTACCTTATACCTCCTCTCCCCACCCCCTTATTCTTCCTCCTGTTTAACAATAGTCTCCTTTCTACTTACCATCTTTTTTAGAGTATGGCATAATATGGCAAACATGTAGTATTTGTCTTTTTGAGTCTGGCTTATTTATCACAGTATTTTTGTGGCAGCTTTCTCTGTAGCACTGAATTACCTTGATATAGGAGGTTTAGGAATAAAATTGAGGCTCTTTAGTCATTAGGGAAATAAAAATCAAAACTACCACACTGAAGCCAGGTGTGGTGGTACACATCTTTAACACCAGCACTCTGGAAGCCTGAAGCAGAAGGACTACAAATTCAAACCCACCCTGGACAATTCACTGACTTGAAAAAATAAGAAAGAGCTGGAATGTAGCTCAGTCTCAAGGCCTTCAGTTCAATCCCCAGTACTACAAATTGCAAAAACAAAAATGCCTTATGCACATTAGACAAGCATTCTACCACTCAGCGACACCCCAGATCTACTTCATTGTTTAAAAATATGGACTTTTTTTATCACAGATCCAAGTTGGTTTTACTGTCAAGGACTATGTTAGGCACTAGTGTATATAACTACTGATATCTCCTACCCCTTTTGCCTTGTCAACAGAAGTCCAGGTTTTATCCATTATCTGTGCTTTAGTGATAGTGACAGTTACTTACTGAAGTAGCATCCTAAGTAGTCTAAGTTAATCATAGTAAGTTCTTTCAGTTTACCAGTGTCTGAAATGTGGGCATATAAATAAATTTTCATGACTAATGTTAGCAGGGATATTTTGATGTGGGTCTTTTTGAAGTTGTTTACTTATCTTTGAACACACATCCCCAGGATGAGACAGTCTCTTCTTCACTAGTTGTGGTTATATCTAGATGTTATGGCTGGAAATGCAGCAATTATCTTATGATTGTGAGAAGAATAAGCCTGAGAACTAACAGACACCTCATGGCAGACCAGAAAGAGGAAACAAACCTTGTCCTTGAATTATTTTTCCTTGTCCTTGAATTATTTTTTGAGACCCTAAAAGAATGGAACAAAACAAAGTAAAAAGCCCTGGGGCTACCTGACCTTGGGACTTCTCATCAGTGTGTTAAACATTTTTTTTAAATAGTCTGTGCCTCTTGGAGGACTTTGTGTTCCCTACAGCTGAAAACATACAGTTATCCCAAAATACAGGTCAGTTCCCCTTCATTGCTGTTGCGGCACACATTACTGCCCACTCAACTCCTCCAGTTTAGTTTGGTGCCATAAGAGTTGTACAATGCGATTCTGTGTATAATCTCGCATTTGTTTGCCATCTGCTATGTTCACATCTCTGCTTTCTGATTCCTACAACTGTGCTCATCTTAAAATTTTTGCCCCCTTTTCTTATTTGCAGTATAAATTCTTCATTTTTCTTTCTTTCTTTCTTTCTTTCTTTCTTTCTTTCTTTCTTTCTTTCTTTCTTTCTTTCTTTCTTCTTTCTTCTTTTTTTTTTTTCGGAACCAGGGATAGAACTCAGGCCCTTGCGCTTGCCAGGAAAGCGTTTATTCTGAGGGATCTCTCCAGGCCCTAAATTCTTCATTTTCAAATTTCACCTTTTGCTGACTGTGCATCCAGCTGTTCTCACAAGCTTTCTAAAAATTAACCCTTCCACTAATCCTAGCACCTTCTCTGATAACAGACACTCTCCCTTTATTTCCTGTTTCTAAGAATGGTACCCTCTTCCAAGCAGATGCCCAAGCTAGAAACCTGGAAGTTATCTGAGCTGCTTTTTTCTTCAAACTTACATCCGTACAGCCATCAAAGGCATACTTATTTTAACCTTGAAATGTTTCTTCAATTCTCCTCTCTCATTATTATCAACCTAGTTGAGTCTACCACCCTCTCTTTTAAGTTATAATAACAATTTCTCTGTTATCTTTTTTTTTTCAGTCTCCCAGTTAGACCTTTGTCATTCTTTTATTCCCCTAATTTTATTAAGAAACAAATAGCAATGAGACAGTTTCAAACCAGATTGGTAGAACAGTTTCAATAATTAACACATTGCATACATTCTTCCTAGTGGTTAATTGCTATACAAGATGTGGACTTGATATCCTATTTACAAACACCATTAGAACAAATCATTCTATTCAGTAAGAGAATGTAACTATATATCTATCCTAACCACTTTGAATACACAGATACAAAATAGACATTCATCTGTGTATCCTTTTTTTGTTAAGTTCCATTATTTGAATATTATAAGTGTGTTAACTCAGCAAAGTATTCTAAAAGAGTCCAGTAGTCCATAATAGTATTGGGTCTTCTGCTTGACTGGCAATGTCAGAAATTGTTGACCTGAATCCCCTAAAGCTCAACATAACACCATGGCTTTACTTCTTATACTTCGTTTTTATACTTTTCTGCTGGATGATTAAGACCAAGGTAAAGCAGGACCTATGCAATAAGAGTTGTAGCTTTTGGGCCTGATAAGGTCAGTGAAATCCCCTCAGGATTTATCCTGAGATCCTGTACCTCAGATTGTAGAACCTTTGTCAGTGTCAGCCATGTGGATGAGTCACGGCCATTGCTTGGCCAGTGTGCTCTCTGTGAAAGCCTGAGAGAGTTTTCTCTCCATGTGACTCTCCTTAGGCACACTCTACGTCATCAATCACTTTCCTCTTTGGTCCCATGATATCCTTAATCAGAAAATTTGGGACACTACCTAGTTACATGACGTTACAGTACAAGTTCTCATATGTCTTGAGTCTTAATTGACCTTGGAAGGCTAGGGCCAAAATGTTGGCTTTCCTTGCGGTCCTCCTTTTTCTCTAATTTTTGTCTGCAAACTTAGGTTGTTAACCCTCCAGAAGACAAGCTTATTGTTATTATCATACAACTTAGGCTATTAAGCTTAACCTCACTATCTGTCTGAATATCAAACATCTTAAGCATAACAAGGAACAGGTACTTTTCATCAAGTTTTGATATGTTGAACTTTAAGTCCCTACAGAATATGATGAAAATCTGTGCTGTCTTTCCCATCTCCTGTATTCTCCATTTTCAATGCCATTTATACTGTACAGTGAGGAAATTTTCTAAAATGCTGATCATGTTATTCCCATCCTCAAAGCTCTATTCTCCACTTCATTATCTATAGAAAAACATGTATTTTTCTGTAGATGGAGTCTTGATATATTGCCCAGAATGACTTCAGTCTCTTAGGCCCAAGCGGTTCACCTGTCTCAGCCTCCCAAGTAGCTGAAACTACAGGTGTGTGCTATTATATATGGCTACAGAAGCCTTTCAGTGGAGCACAGGGTCTCCGTGAGCAGGCTACAACTTACTTCACCACCCTAATGTCTCACCACTTCCCAACTCAGATGTCATTGCTCAGTGCTGGTGAATGTGTTGTAGTTTCTTGGGAATACACCTCGCCTTTGCAGTGGCACTTCAGTTCACAAAATTAATTCTGTCCATGATTCTGGTTGCAAACTTAATTGCATGAAAACTAAATCAAATTTCCCCAGAAGGTCAACGTTAAATCTAACCACTGAATTTGGTTCAGTTTAATGTGTTGCCTCAGTTCGGGATTCAATTTGTTCCACAATTCTGGTGATGATGCCTATGTTCTTGTTCATGGGAGGAAGAGAGGCAAGGTCATATTCATCACCCAAGGGAGTTTGTGAATCAAGCAAACTTTGGTTGAATGCTTCTGTTAATGGACCCAACTCTTCATAAACAGAGCATTTGTGAACCCAGGTATTACTGTATTTACCTCTGTTCCTTAGTTCATGGTCTTGTCAGTCACGCTTCTGCTTCCATAGTCTTTTCTGACTTATTTATGAGGCCTCAGTTCAGACATCATCTCCTGGAGACTGACTCCAGTCAATCTAGAATGCTTGCTCTCTTGTACAGTATTTTGTATTTTATTGTGCTAGGAACACATTACAGTTGGTCCTCTGTGTCCATGTGTTTTGAATTTGCAGAACCACCAAATACCACCTTCTTCCCCATGGACTCTTAAGTTGTAAATACACATATGGGATTCTATTAACTTTTCTTGAAAATGGTATGAAAAATTTCAGGATGGTATTTTTACTCTGCTCACTGAGAAATGAAATCCTGAAAGGCCCCTGTTCTCCACTGTAACTTCTTCATCAACTCCGCCAGCCCGAAATGCATACTTGCTGAGATGCGTGGTAGGAAGGTCCCCTTCTGCATTCTATATAGCGAAGAGTGGGAAGTCTCATATCCAGTGCATCCTGTGATACATTTTTTTTCTGTGATACATTTTTATGCTTTTACCAACTTAATCCACACATTCTTGCTCCTATCTGGCTGAATGACTGGATCACGCTCTCCATATTAAAGGTAGATATTAGCAAAACGCACTGTGGCTTTGGAGTCTGATATCTGAAAGCATCCCCATGAAGGGACTCATGCTTTTAACCTCTTACTGCTTACTCCTTTCTCTTGTACCTCTACTTCTTATCCTTGCATTCTCAGTGTCCTCGAAATCCTTTGCTATGTCTTATATCTTATATCCTTGTTTTTTGTTCATTTGACTGTTATTCTACAATCAGTATAATGACTTGGAGGTATGGTTAAGTGGTAGAACACTTTCCTAGCATACAAAAGGCCCTGGGTTCCATCCTTAATACCACAAAAAGAAATAAACAAAATCGGTAATGTTCTTCCTAGAATATTAGATAAAATATCCTATATTTCAGAATGAAGAGTTGTCTACTATCTACTTTATCCAAAAAGAACTTATTCACCCAAAATACTTAGTACCTATTCTGTTGCTGGGTTCTGTTCTACATCCAGAAGATACAATAACAAACACATCAGGCCAAATTTCTGCCTAGTGAACTTACATTCTAGACAGAAGGGCATGCTCCCAAAAATTGTTAAACAGAAAGAAAAGTAATTTAGAAGCTGTGTGATTAAAGGGTGATGGTCATTGGGTTGTAACTTCAAGTAAGACAGTCTCATTTGAAAGAAGTGAGGGAGGGAGTCATGCAGTCCTCTGTGAATAAATCTTAAAAGTAGGGAGAACAGCAGGTGGTGAGGATCAGAGGCAAGAACCTGACAGGGAGGTTTCAGAGATAAGAGGCCAATGCAGCTATACTGAAGTGAACAAGTGGTTAGAGATAAGTTCAGAGAAGAAACAGAGAATCTGATCCTGCAGGGGCTTTATGAGTCACTATAACCATTTTGCATTTTGGTCTACAAAGAACAATTTTTGAATAAAAGGAAGAAGATTACTCTGGATACTGTGTTGAGAGTAGACTATGTGGATAGGTGAGCAAAAGTGGAAGCAGGAAGACCAAGTGTGAGACAATTAACATCCAGGCAGAAAATACTGATGACTTTGACCAAGACAGTGGTGTTGGTGGTGGTGAGAAGGGGTCCAATTCTGGACATGTTTCTGCAGAACTTGTAGATATGGATAATGGTGAAATGAGCACAGTAAGAATGAGTCTCAAATTTTTAGTCTAGATAACTGGAAGGACAGAGTTGTACTTTATTGACATGTGACAAGAAAAGGTTAGAAAGTCAGGGAATCAGTTTACGGTCTTATATGGCTGTAAAGACTATTAGGCATCCAAGTACAGATGTTTGATAAACAGCTGAGTATATAAGCCTGGAGATATGGGGGAAGTCTGTCTGCTCACTTTGGATGCCATTGTTGAATGGATGAGATTACTAAAGAGTGTTCCAAGGTTCATAGATAAAATAATAAGGCTAATGATCATGTTTTAGAAGTTGGCTTAACAAGAGGAATTAGCAAAAGAGATTAATCCTGAGAAATCAATGAGCTAGGTGAGTGTGGGTCCTAGAAGCCACGAAGAGAGGGAATGGTTGATTTAAAAGGTCATAAGATAAATACATTTGAGCATTGTGTTGAGTAATATGCAGGCTCTTGGGAATCTTCTTGTTTTTTGTTTTTTTGGGTTTTTTGCGGAACCAGGGATTGAACTCAGGCCCTTGTTCTTCTTGCCAGGGAACTTCTTATTCTACTGAACCATCTGCCCTGCCCCTCCTTGGGGAATCTTAAAAAGAATATTTTAGTGGATAATGGTGATGAAAACCAACTGTTGGGGTATCACGTAGAATGGGAGTAGGTATAGTTTACTTTGAGGAGTTTTGGTATGAAGTACAGAATAAAAATACATCTGTGTGGGGAGGAGAGTGGAATAAAGAAGAATGTCAGATGGGGAAATGACAGTTTTTTTAAGAATATTGATGGTAATGATTTAACAGAAAGAAGGAAATGGATGATATAGGAAAGCGAGGGATGGAGTTACAGGGGTGATTTTTTTTTTTTTTTTCAGAAACAGGGATTGAACTCAGGTCCTTGCGCTTGCCAGGGAAGCACTTATTCCACTGAGCCATCTCCTCCACCCAAGGGGTGACAGTTCTGAGTAAGTGAGTAGGGTTGAAATCCAGTGGGCAAATGCTAGGGTTGGCATTACATAGGAACATAGGCAGAGAGGAATGCCAACATGCTTCCACATTAACAATGATCTGGATCTGCAATGTTCCACAAAAGGTTACGTGTTCAAGGCTTGGTTCCCAAGACAGCACTTGGTCTCCCAAAGAATACGCCTTTGAGAGATGATTGGATCATGTAGATTCCGATTTCACTAGTGGATTAATGAATTGATGAGATGAAGGGCATGTGTTCAAAGGGTATGTTCCCCCCCCCATTCTTTCACGTTTTCTCTGCTTCATGACTGGCATGAGATGAGAGCTTTCCTCTCGCGTTCCCTTCCACCACAATGCTCTACCTTACCATTGACCTGAAAACAATGGGGACAGCTGACCATGCATGAAAACCTCTGAAACTGTGAGCCAAGATAAACCTTTCCCTCTTTAAGTTTATTTTCTCTGGTGTTTCATTGCAGTTGTGGAAAGCTAAAACACATAGTCACAGAAGCTGATAGTTTTATAGGTGGATGTAGAATATTGAGATTCTTAACTAGTTTCTATTTTCTTTCATGTGAGAGTGATCATGGAAATTTTGAGGACAGGAGGAGTTTGAAATAGTAATTTCTGAAGGTGGAAAAATGAATGGACAAAGGAAATATGATTTACAACATGACAGGTCCATTTGCAGTACATAGCTGTGTGGGTTTTTCTCCATTTACATGCAACAACAGGGGTACAGGTATAGAATAGGTAGAAAGTTAGATTGAACTAATGTTGAAGTTTTGACAATTGAGTCAGAAGCAGCAAGGTGAAGCTAGTGGAGGGGATGACTACAGAGACTGAGCAATGAAAAGCTGCTTTGGAAAGTGAGAACATGAGGTGCTTCAAGGTAAATGAAAGTTGAAAACTTCTGAGTTGGGGTGCACACCAAACTTGCCTAATACGCTTGCTGCCCCATGTTATCAATAAAAGCTGTACAACTGAAGACAAGTGGATAAATTCCAAGAGCAACTTTGACTGTGACACTTGTTTGAAAATATAAGTTCTGGCTGGTGTAGTAAAGAATTCAGTCAAGACTCTAATGTAATGTACTACCCTCATCTTATTTGTATGTCACCTTCTCTCTGAAGAGCTTTAGCTGGGAGCACCCATGTAACCAATGCAAGCATGCCTCAGAGGCCGTGACCCCTGTAAGAATCAATGCATCAATGACTAGAGACAGAAAATTGAGAAAGGGAGGGGTGGAATAGGAAGAATCAGGCCTTAAGGCCATTATGAAATCAAACTAATATGCAAATACTATAGTAACAAAAGAACAGAGAGGGTGAGAAGACTAACATAAGGAGTGGTATAGGGAGAAGAAGCAGGAAAGATATAAAATATGGCAAAAATAAAAATTGTTGAGATTCTTTAGTGATGTTTCTGAAATAATAAAATTGAATTTACTTATAATTGCATTTCAGGAGAATTAATATTTATTCACTGCTTTCTCCGAACCACACATTTTATCTATGTTTATTTTTTTTAATTAATTTATTTATTTATTTGTGTGTGTGTGTGTGCGGAAGAGTGTGTGTGTGTGTGTGTGGTGCTGGGGGATTGAACTGCAGTCCCTGTGCTTTGCTAAGCTTGTTCTAAGTAGGTGCTTTAGACCACTGAGCCATCTCACCAGCCCTTATCTATGTTTATTTCTATTTCACTTTCAACAGCTCTAAGAGAATGTCACAATCATCCTCATGAAGAGACAGAGGAATAGAGAAATGAGGTCATTTACCTGAGCTCTGGCTCTCTCCTAGTCCAAAGGCAGAGCCACGTCAGTTGCCATATGAAATAATAACCTATTAAAAAGTTATTTGAATATATCTTTCTTTTTATGCTTATAATAATTATAGAGACAAAATGGAAAAGTATGCTTGCAATTGCATCCATAAAGATAAGTTTGCTTAGTAAAAGCTCCATACTTCGAAGCACTTATGCAAAGTCCAGATACAAGTGAAAATGTTTTTTTTTTAATTTGTGCATTAGCCTGAACATCACAATCCACATGTTTTTCAGTATTTTGTACCTTATCTTGTATTCATATTCATTTCCTTTTGTTAGATCCTTTAATTTTCTTTGTGTTCTCTTTATAGAAGTTTTAAATTTAAAAAGTTTTATTGGAACATACTTGCACTATACAATGATTATATTCATCTTGAGTTGGTACATGCACACTACACATCTTAATTCCTTTTTAATTCCTTTTCTCTCCCTCTTTCATATCTTGGTCTCCTCTTTGTTTGCAAAAGATCTATCTCCCTGTTTGCAGTTGTCTGTCTCCACAGATAGTAGCATATTATTGGCTCTTCTTATGAGTTGAATGTCTACTAGGTATTTGACCGTACTTGTTAGTATAGTATACTATGTGAATAATATCAAATCCCAAGTAATATGCCAAGTATATATTTAATGGTATCTAAATCATCACTAGAAAAAAATAGCTATTTTAAGGTACTTGATATGAGAACTAATTTAAAAAATTATACAAAAAATAAATTATTTTAGACTGGGCATGGTGGCACACGCCTGTAATCCCAGCTCTTGGGAGACTATAAACAGGAGGATCACTATGAGTCTGATCTCGTAGTGAGACCCTGACCACCTATAGATCCTTCCCTAAAATACAAAAAAAATTATTTTAAAAATAGCAAGTCTATCCCTTACAGAGTATGGCTAAAATACTGCATTTCTTCTTACAGAAGGAGAGCTAGGTCTTAAAAGGTAGAAACCTAGCAATGTAAAGATTTATTATTTCTTTATATTTTTTATATTTCATTTTGTGACATTATGTACCAAATCCAAAGCTTTGTGCAACTTATTTCTAGCTATATGGATGAAGAGAAATTAATATAAAAGTCTGAACCATAAGAATCATGGCATATACCATTTTATCGGAGCCAAATACAGTGGTTTACCCTGGTAGTTTCTGCTACTTGGAAAGTGGAGACAGGAAGATCCCTTGAAACCAAGAGTTCAAAATCAGTCTAAACAATATCGTGAGACCGAATCTCAAAAAAAAAAAAAAGTTTGACCCAAGTGCAAGCACAAAAGGAATCCAGATCTATTACTTCATCCATATATGGCATGTTCTTATGTTTAGTCCATATTTGGATTAGAAACACTAGAGAACTCATGCTTGCTTTGCCCACGTCAGCACAAAGAAAGTGTTGTGTGAGGATATAGCAAGATGGTGGACTCCTACAAGAGCAGAAAACTCAGACAAGAGGGCCATCATGACCTCGTGTAACTTTTAGGACTTCCCAGAGGCATTATCTCTAAACAACATCACATTGTGAGTTAAAACATCAACAGATGAATTTGGAACTATATGAAGAGTCTGTAACATACTGTAGACATCTGTGATACGGATTTCAATGCCCATGCCTCTGAAGCTATTCATTTTCTTCTGAATAAAAGATACAAATCAGATACCTTTGTTATTGTTTCATTGACTTCATTGTTTGTTCAACTAAACTTCCGAATAATTTGATTGTCAGTGATAAAGTGAGCAGAGTACTTGTCCACTGGTTGTGGATAGCTAGCACTGGATCTGGTTGGCCAGTGTCCATGCTGTACATGTCATTAAATATTTTGAATGTCACTTCCTGATTATACAGATGCTTTATTATATATTTTGGTTTATAATTTTTTAAAAGAGTAGAGATTAAAACAGAAAAAAATACAAATGATACAGAATTTTACTAAACAAAAATAATATGAATTTGACAGTATTTGTTGTATTGCATTGTTGTCTTGAAGTTAGTTGTTCAGATTACTAGATACATATGTGCAAAATTGGATGTTTGTTTTTTTGAGACAGGGTCTCACTATGCAGTTCAGGCTGGTTGTATCCCAGGCTGGCCTTGAACTTTCAGTGATCCTCCTGCCTCATCCTCCTGAGTGTTAAGATTACAGGTATGTGCCACCATGCCCAGTTTAACATATTATTTATTAGATAAACACTTTTTTTTGTGGAATTGGGGATTGAACTCAGGCCCTTGCGCTTGCCAGGGAAGCACTTACTCAACTGAGCCATCTCCCTGGCCCCAATAAACACATTCTTCACTAAAGCACATAAGTAAATTCCTGCATCTGTGAGTCCACCCCACTTTATCAACTTTACTACCCTGAAAGGAGAATTTTAGTGCTTCGTGTTTCTGTGTCCTTAGCTATGTTGCTCCAGTTCTTTTCCTACTTGTAAGATAATGGAAGAATCAATTTCATACACCCAGCCTCCATAACAGAAAAAATTAATCTGGACTTACAATATTAACTCCTCCTTTGCTTCCTCCTCTTGCCTATTGACCAGTTCTTTCCTAAACAGTATCTTTCCATCTCTACTTTTGCATTCTTGCTTTTTATCTATTGATATTTGCCATCCATGACCTTGGATCCTCTACAAGAAATCTGACATGTTCAATTTTTTTTTCTGATTTAGACCATCCTTTGAAATAGTTTGGTATTATGAAAAGCAGACATGGTAACTATAACTTTATAAAACCACTTGTTTTCCTAAGAATAGTGATGCATGCCTGTAATTCCAGCTACTCAGTAGACTGGAGCAGGAGGATTATAAGCTTGAGGCCAGCCTGGCTAACTCAGTGTTCCTTAGGTTCAATCCCCAATACCAAAAAACAAAACAACCAAACAGACCAAGTTCAACAACAACAAAACAGACACCTATTTAGTGTGGTGCTAAAATCCATAGCTTCATGCATGCTAGGCAAATACTCTACCACTGAGCTATTCCTCCCACCGAGTCAACCAGTCTTATGTTCTGTTTTTGGCTTGGTGGTAAAAATAATATATTTTAGTTACATAACACAATTCATGCAGATATTATTCCCCTGACATTACAGAATGTCTCAATCCAGTTAAGCTATTTACTTGTTCTGAAGAAGAGTTGTGAGACTTGGCTACATGAGGAGTACACATCAGTAGGAATGGATGACCTAAAGAAGCTCCTCAAACCATGTGATGTAGCAGTTGGCTTTTCTGATGTACAGCAGGCCTTTCTTGGCAGCTTTATAGGATCTATATCCTTCACATTTCTACTCAAAGTAAATTTATTTGGGGGTGTTATTCCACTCTGAATTTATCCAAGAATTTTTATCATTTAGATTATAAAGCTAGCTGGATGTGGTGGCACATGCCTGTAATTCCAGAACTCTGGAGGCTGAAGCAAGAGGATAGCCATAAGTTGGAGACCAGCCTGCGCTACATGAGCAAGTTCAAGACCAACCTACACAACTTGGTGAGACCCTGGCTCAAAATAAAATAAAAAATGAAGGGCCGAGAAGATAGCTCAGTAGAATAAGCGCTTGCCTGGCAAGTGCAAGGGCTTGAGTTCAATCCCCGGTTTCACCAAAAAGAAAGAAAGAAAGAGAGAGAGAGAAAGATAAAGAAAGACAGAAGGAAAGAAAGAAAGAAAGAAAGAAAGAAAGAAAGAAAGAAAGAAGGAAGGAAGGAAGGAAGGAA
>NW_004524693.1:333686-336933 GCF_000260255.1 Octodon degus
AAAAAAAAAGAAAGAAAGAAAGAAAGAAAAGATTCTAAATGTGGCTCAATGGTGGAGCACTTACCTAGTGTGAATGATGGCCTAGGTTCTATTCCCGGCACTAGAAAAAATAGATTCTCTGACAAGAGGCGGAAACATAGATATCTCCATATATAGTGCTGATTTACCCACTAGACCAATGATTGAAAACCTCTTAGAGCTTTTACTGATACAAACAGCCCACTGTGCCACACGTGCCATAGGTTCGCCCCCATTACACTAGCCAGCCTGAGCACATGCTTGCTAACCTGGGGCACAGACTTTTTGGAGCCATGGGAGAATTTAGTATTTATTGTTTTACACAAACCATTAAGACAGTTATTATGGTAAAAGGTATTTATGTCTTAAATATCTATTTATTTATTTGATACTTGTCATAGTTTGGGGTTTTAGCAAGGGAAAACAATACAATACAGGACACCGATTTTATAAGACTATTTTATAATGAATCACCCAAAGCATCATATACAGAGTGTAGGAAATCTGTCTACATACTAAAGACCAAAGACTCCAGCTGAGATCCTGGGTCTAATATCCTGCATGAGTCCAGCTGAAGACCTAGAGCTCATAATAATGCCTCACACGAATCCAACTGGAGGCCTAGACCCCATGACAATGTCTCATGCAGGCCTGTTTCACAGATCGGCACTGGGGAGGCCCAAAGGTCAGTGGTGGAAGCTAGCAAGTCTATGCCAGCGAGATGGAGGATCTGTGCTAGCAGGCTGAGAGATCTGAACTGGACCCAGGAAGTGCCGCTCAAGGTAAGAACCAGAGCTCCCCTGAAAAGTACCACAGCCATCCTCAGCAACAGTGAGGCTCCAAGCTCCTCTGATGTTGATGAACGCTGAGTGCCCATCAGGAAGGCCAACTCTACAAGCCTCTCCACAAGGCTGAGCAGTGCCCTACCTTCCCCTCTGGAGCCAGGAAGTGATGCTCAAGGTGAAGACCAGCGCTCCCCCAAAATGAACCATCACTATTCTCAGTGACAATGAGGTCCTGAGCTCCTCCTTCGATGAGAACAACCAAGTTCAACAGGAAAGCCAGCATGACTAGGTCCCTCAGCAGGGCAGTCCAAAAGAACCAGCCTCTCTCTACCAGCTTCCCAACATCTTCTCCAAACAGCTTCCCTAACGGCCTCCCTCTTCTCCAGTTCTGCCTCTTGTGCTGCTGGCAGCAATGCTCAGGTGGGCCTCCCACACCCGGCAGCTCGCTGGTTCAGTTCAGCTGGGTGTGGCAAGTTTACCACCAGTCGTCAGTCCACCACAATAATATATCATCAGCTTATTTTTAAAACTGGCATACAATATAATGGACTTTTGGGGTCTACATCTCTGTGGATAGTAATTTATTATTTTAATTTAAATTTTAGCATATAAAAATGGAGATACTATAATCTTTTCATGGTTTAGTGCCTCCTCTAAAGGGTTTAAACCAGTCCTATAATTCAGGCATTTACAGTAAAAAGAATGAATGGAGATTTGAGAAAACTCATGATATATTTCTACCATTCTTCACCTCACATTTATAATTGAACGCAAAGTTACAAATAGAGCATTTTGACTGTGAGCCTCCTTTTTCCTTCTTGCGTTGCATGGTAACTTATGATAATCAGTTCATTCCATGATCAACTGAAAAAGAAAAAATTTCCATAATTTTGAAAGATAACTGTTTCTGAAATGTGAAATTTTTTTACTTGCCTTTAATCTTAGAAAACTTTTTAAAGGTCTTTGAAAATGTCGGAAATGGAAAAAACGGTTTTGGTGATGCAAGATACATCTTATTTGAAACTTAGTATCTTTTGTTTTCCTGAGCCCAAAATTAAACGCAAGGTCTTATGCATTCTAAGCAAGCACAGTCACTGAGCTACATCCCAGCTCCAAAACTTCACTTAATTGCAGGTCACCTTGTTTTTCAATTTCATTGTGGCACAGCAATCTGCATGTTGAGTCATATGCTAAACTGATCTTATTTTTCAATGTCATTTTGACCTAGTACTTGATGATAATCAGCCTTCTATGTTCCATCTATCTATGGTGAATCTACAGGGATTTTTTTTTTTTTTTTTGGCCGAACTGGGGATTGAACTCAGGCTCTTGAGCTTGCCAGGGAAGCACTTATTCCACTGAGCCATATCCCCAGCCCCTCCTATGGTGAATCTATATTGCAGAAAAAATGTTTATTCCAGATGAGACTTAAATTTCTGCCTTGTAATTTAGAAAATTGAGTGAAATTATATTTTCTAAATATTTACTGAGTCTTTCTTACATAGAAAACATCTTTAGGTGCTTACTGAAGAGGAGGTTTTATTTATTTATTTATTTTTTTATGTATTTCTCAATGTTTTTTATTAAGCCAGACATTACAGATTTCTTTTAAAATGTGAAACAATGCCATTCATCCTACTGCTTTTATTTTTATTTTTGAAAATGTATTTTCATTAAAATTTTATTAATGTTAAAATGTAATTAGTATATTGTTGTTTTCCTAAGTTTTTTGTTTTCTTTTATTTGGTGGTAGGTATTGGCAATCAAACCCAGGGCCACATGTACGCTAGGCAACAACTCTACCAATGAACTACTTTCCCAGTTTGCTTCATGAAGAGGAGGTTTTAAATAAGAAGGCATGCTCTTTTTCTGTTTGTTTGTGGTAGGCTTTTTTGGTCTTTTTGCAACAGGGTTTCACTGTACAGTTTAGGAAGGCCTTGAACTCACTTTGCATCTGAGGCTGGCCTCAAACTCCCAATGATCTTCCTGCCTCAGCCTCTCAAGTGCTGGGATTACAGGCATGCACTTCCATGTGTGGCTGCCTAGATGGTATGTTCATGATCATGTGAATATTAAATCTGATTGTGTAGTCCATTTAGGTATTTGTCAGTGCATGTTCCTTCACTCCTTGTGATGGAAAATGTGCTGTGTCTCACTTTGTATAAAAATATTTGAACTATTTGCTGAACCATGTTTTGGGCCACATTTAAATATGAGTCATCTTAATCTCTAATACTGAAGAAGACTGTGGTATAATTTGATTGTGAATTCAAGCCTGTCAGCAGCTTACTCTGATATCAGAAAGCTCTACCACCTTATTTCTATTAGAATTTCTAGCAATAAAATCTCCTAACCAGATCACTATTTTATTTTATTTTATTTTTATTTTTTTTTCAGAACTGAGGATTGAACTCAGGCCCTTGTGCTTGCCAGGGAAGCACTTA
>NW_004524693.1:337052-338333 GCF_000260255.1 Octodon degus
TGCTTCTAAGTCTGAGAGTAACTATAGGCGTTAAACCAAGCTTATGTCTTGGTAGTGAAGAGATAGCACACAGAAAAAAGTTGAAATAGGGGATTACATTTCCCAGCAGTCTTTTTATCACTGATTTTCATACACTTAACGGCTTGAAATTTTTAAAGTCTAGCACAGTCTGGAAGCAAATCAAAGCTGATTCTGAATATCTGTTTTAATTTATCCATTTAACAAATATTAGTAGATTGCACATCATGTGCCAGGCCCAATACTACACCTCAGGAGCAAGGGCTGAGTAAAATTAAGTATGGGCATTCACAGAGCTTACAATCTTTTGAATGACAGATAACAAAATATCTATGTGTTCTATCATCACATGCTCATAATTAGTCATTGAAAATTCAAGTGGGTCAAGGAGATAGAATGAACAGAGCTAATTTAATTCCTGGTCATCAGAGGCAGCCACACCTAAGTAGTGTGTGAGTAGAGACGTTAATGTAGAGAGTGAGTACCACTTTGTGAAAGTTCCGGGAAAACAGCTTTCCAGAGGGCCAAGGAAGCAGCCAGTCTGAGAAGAGAATGAGCTTGGCATGTTCTAGAAATGGCAAGAAGAGCGCTGTTGGAGCAGGGTGTCCCAAGCACCAGGATGTGAGGTTACCAAAGTGGACAGAACCAAAGTGAACAGAAGCTGGGCATGGTGGTGCACACCTGTAATCCCAGCACTAGGGAGGCTGAGGTGGAAGGATTATTGCAAGTCAAAGACCAGCCTGCGCTACAAAGTAAGTTCAAGGTCTGCCTAAGTTGCACAGTAAGACCCTGTCCCAAAAAGACAAAAAAAAAATGGACAAAGTTTAAAAAAATCATACAAGGCCATATTGGATCATGACTCGGATTTTATTTTATTTATTTATGTATCTACCTATTTATTTATTTGTATTTAGTACAGGATGTACAGGGTCTCACTGCATAAATCAGACTCATAAGTGATCCTCCTGGTTACAGCCTCCCAAGTGCTGGGATTACAAGCACGCACCGCCATGCCCAGTCTCAGCGCACCCCGGGGGACGGGGCCGGCGTGGCAGGCTGGGGAATCGAACTCCAGGCCCCTGCATCTGCCTAAGCAGGCACTTTAATCTGCTGAGCTATTTGGCCAGCCCTATGACTGTGATTTTTAGATTGGACTTTAAAAGTGATTAGAGGCCGGGGAGATGGCTTAGTGGAATAAGTGCTTCCCCGGCAAGCACAAGGGCCTGAGTTCAATCCCCTGTTCCGCCAAAAAAAAAAAAAAAA
>NW_004524693.1:338467-348647 GCF_000260255.1 Octodon degus
ATTAGAGGGGCCAGGGAGATGGCTCAGTAGAATAAGCGCTTCCCTGGCAAGCGCAAGGGTCTGAGTTCGATCCCTGGTTCCGCCAAAAAAAAAAAAAAAAAAGAGAGAGAAGAAAAGTCATTAGAAACCACTGGAAAGACTGAACAGGAGAGTAACATGATCAGATTTGTAAATAAAAAATCTCTGCTTGCTTTTGTCTCTGTGTGTATTTCCAATGATGAGCTAACAGAGTCTCCTGTAAAGGCCTCTAAATCTTGCTTTTTAAATTTAATTTAAAAAGAGAATATAAAAAAGAATATAAAAATAATAAGTAAGACATTAGAAATGATACATAATTTCAAAAAAAAAAAAAACCCCAAGATAATAAGCATTCAACAATGGCTGTTTTATTGTGCATTGTTGTCTTCAATGTAGTTGCTCAGATTACCAGATACAAACTTGCAAAATTGGTCAAAATAAAAATTTTAAGCATTTTTAACTAATTCCTGCAAAAAAAAACCAGTAAAAAGTAGCAGAATCATCTTAACTATCCTGTGTATATACATACATGATTTTTTCCCTTCCTTTTTTAAATCTTTTTTTCCCCTTTGCCCCATTCCAGCTGTTCTTTCTCTTTGAGCAGTTTCTTTCCCTTTTACTATATCTATTGTAGCTTTCAGATTTTATTGAGTCTTTCAGTTTCTTACACTAGAGAGACAATGCAATGTTTACACATGTGGGAATGATTTATTTCACTTATGAGTATAACATCTAGTTGTAACCCTTTACCTATAAGGGCCTCAAGATCATCTTTCTTTGTAGCTGAGTAATACTCCATTATATAACAATACAACATCTTCTTTATCCATTTCTTAGGTGATGAGTATTTTGGTTGTTTCCAAGATTTAGCTATGACAAATTGTGCTACTATAAATATGGGTGCACCTATATCACTGTAGCATGATGTTTTCAATTCTTCCAGAAAAGTACCCAGAAAGGAAATAGCTGGATCGACTAGGACCTCCGATCCCGTTTGTCTGACCAACCTCCACACTGCTTTCCAGAGGTTGTACTAGTCTGTACGCCCACCAACAGTGGAGAAGTTTTCTTTTTCCCCATAGTCTCTCTTTTTTTTTTTATTTTCTTTTTTCCCCATAGTCTCTTCAGCATTTGTTATTAGTTGATTTCTTGGTGATAACCATTCTTTCAGGGGTGAGATGGAATCTCAGTGTTCTTTTTTTTTTTTTTCAGTGTTCTTTTAATTTGCATTACTCAAATGTCCAATTCTATGAAACATTTTTTCATGTATTTATTTGCCATTTGTAATGCTTCATCTGAGAAGTGTGTGTTCATCTCAGATGCCCACTTTTGGATTTGGTCCTTGGATTTTGGGGGCCTGATTTAAAAAAAATATTTATGTATTCTAAATAGAATTCCTTTGTTTGAGTGACTGTGGTTAAGATTGTTTCCAACTCTATGGTTTGTCCAGCACTCTGTTGGTGATTTCTTTCGAAGTACAAAAACTTCAGTAAGATGAGATCCCAGTTGTTGATTCTTGATTTTTGTTGTTGTTGTTGTTACCTGGGATCAATCTTGGGACCTTATGCTTGCCAGCCAGGCGATTATACTGCTGTGCTATATCCCCAGCAGTCATTGATTCTTTGAAGTAGTTTCCATGCAGTTTGGTTTTTGTTCATGAACTGCTGCCTACTCTATGTCTTCAAGAAAGCTACTTATTTCTCTTCCAGTAGATTTAGTTGTTCTGTTTTAATGTCTAGAACTTTAATCCATTGTGACTTTAGTTTACTGCATGGTGATAGACGATCTAGTTTTAGTTTTTGGCTTGTGCAAAGCCAGTTTTTCTAGTACCATTTGTTAAAGAGGCTGTCTTTCTTCCAGTGATGGTGTTTGACCCTTTTGTCAAAGAGGCCAACTAAAACTATGTTTTTAGTTGTGTCTACATCTGCTAATCTGTTCCATTGATCCCCACATCTGATTTTATGCCAGTGCCATGCTGATTTTAATCACAGCTTTGTAGCATAATTTTAAGTCAGAGAATGTGGTGTCGCCTGCCTTGCCCTTGTTGACCAGAATTGCCTTTGCTGTTATACATCTTTTCTGGTTCCAAATAAATTTGAGGAATGTTTTCTCTAGATCTGTTAGGTATGCTAATGATATTTTGATTGGGATTGTATTAAATCTGTTTAACGGTTTTGGGACTAGGGACATTTTCACAATGTTGGTTCTTCCTCTCCATGAGCAAGGAATGTCTTTCCATTTTCTGAAATCCTCTTCAATCTTCTTTTTCACAGTGCTGTAGTTTTCAATGTAGAAGTCTTTTACATCCTTGATTAGATTATCCCTAAATATTTCGTTTTTTGGATGCTGTTGTGAAGGGTGTTGCTTCCCTAATTTCTCTCTCAGTGAGTTTGTTGTGTACAGGAGTGCTATGGATTTTTGAGTGTTGAATTTTTATGTCTTCTTGATTCAGTTTTGGTAATTCATGCATATCTAGGAATCTGTCCATTTTTTTTTCTGTTCTCCATCCTAAAAGTAAAAATTTTTAAAGTAGTTATTGATGATCGTCTGAATTTCCACAGTCTCTGTAGTAATCTCATCCTTTTCATTTTTTATTACATGAATTTGAATGTTTTCTTTCCTTTTATTGATGAGGTAGGGTAGGGGATTATCAATTTTATTTAATCTTTCAAAGAACCAACTCTTTGATTCATTAATTGTATTGTTTTCTTTGTCTTAATTGCATTAATTTCTGCTCTGATTTTTATAATTTCCTACCTTTTTTGTGCTTTGTGCTTGACTTGCTCTTTTTTTTTTTTCTAGAAGCTTGAGGTGCAGCATAAGGTTATTTATTTGTCATTGTTGTTTTCCTAATGTAAAAGTCCACCATCATAAATTTCCCTCTGAGGAAAGCTTTTATTGCATCTCACAAATTCCAGTAATTTGTGTTGTAATTATTTATTTATTTGTTTATTTATTTGGTAAAGGGTCTCACTATGCAGCTTGGACTCATAGTGATCCTCATGTTTCAGCTTCCCAGTGCTGGGATTACAGGTGTGCATCACCATGCCTGGTTCTAGTGGCTTCTGGGGCCAGCATGGCATGTGGCACAGGAGATCGAACTCAGGATCTTGAACTTGCCAGGCAGGTACTTATACCTCCAAACTATCTCCCTAGCCCCTCATTTCTTCTTTAATTTCATCTGTGATATTTCTTGTTTAATTTAATCTGTGACCCATTGGTTGTTCTGGATGGTGTTATTTAGCTTCCTTGTGTTGTGCTGGAGAGATAGAGCAGTAGAATAAGCGCTTGCCTGGCAAGCACAAGGGACTGAGTTCAATCCCCGGTTCTGCAAAAATAATAATAATAATAATAATAATAATAATAATAATAATTTTCCTGTGTTTATGGGCCTTTTGCAGTTTCTTTTTTTGTTAATTTCCTGTTTCATTGAACTATGTTCAGATAATATGCATGGGATAATTTCAATTCCTTTGCATTTACTTAAGCATATTCTATAGACTAGTATGTGGTCTATTTTAGAGAACTTCATGTGTACAGCTGAAAAGAATGTGTATTCAGATACTGTTGTGTGGAACACTCTGTAAACATCTATGAGGTTTATTTGATCAAAGGTTTGGTTCAGTTCTGCTACCTCTTCACTAATTTGTTGTCTAGTTAACCTATCACTTGGAGACAATAGGGCTTTAAGGGCCCCTGTAAAGACTGTGTTATTGGTCATTTGATTTTTATGTCCTTTAAAATTTGTCTTATATAGTTGGGTGCTCCCATATTTGGTGCATAAGTATTTATGATTGTTATCTCTTCCTCTTGAAGTTTTCCCCTAACAAGTATGTAGTGACCTTCTTTATCTCGTTTGATTTTTTTTTTAACGTATTTAATACAGGGTCTACAGGGTCTACAGGGTCTCACTACATAGATCAGACTTGTAGTGATTCTCCTGCTTTCAGCCTCTCAAGAGCTGAGATTACAGGCACCACCACATCCCCAGTATCAGAGAGCTCCGGGGTCAGGGCCAGCAGGACAGGCTGGGGATTGAACCTCTGACCTCTGCGTCTGCCTAAGCAGGCATTTTAATCCGCTGAGCTCTCTGGCCAGCCTTTTTTTTTTTTTCATCCAATAAGTCATAACTTTATTAGTGATAGAAACAGTACAAATTTCAAACCAAGCTGCAGTGACCTTTTTGAAACACCAGAAAAAGCCCTTCTTTCCAATGATTACATTGTTAGTTCCATAATAGCATTTACAATATCATTACTGTTGTTCTTCAGTGCTCGGACTGCCTTTGCCCTCGACACATTTGCTTGTGACATAACCAACTCTATGTCCTTAACTTCCATGCCTGTTTCATCAACCTCTTCCTCTTCACTCTCCTCTTGTACAGTTGGAGTCTGTGTATTTTCTTGAATGTTTGAGACAGCTTCACCTTGAACTTTGAATTTCTCAGCAGCTGCTAACTGTGCTTACTGAGATAAATCCTCAATCTTGGCTTCCCCAAAAACTATGTAGGTATCTGAAGCTGGGCTCTTATAGACATCTGGTTTTGTAATGACAAAGAGGATATTCTTAGACTTCCGAATAGTGACTCTAGTAACTCCTGTAACCTGCCGAAGACCCAGTTTGGACATAGCCTTCCGTGCCTTCTTCTCACTCCGACTCTATTTTGCTTTACTGACTGGTTCTTCATCAATTTCAGCTGCTGCTGCCAGCTGGGCTTGTTGTGTGGTTGCTTGTGTGGAATCTTGCTCTTCGAGCTCTGGTACTGATTCATCACTGTCATATTCTGTTCCAGACCCTGTCTCAGCCTGGGGCTGTGGCAACTCCTGCTCTGTAGCAGGAACGGTTTCTGTGGTTTCACCCGGGCATTTTGTGCAGAGAACACGGAACCAAGATGGCGGCAGAAAGGGCTGGCCAGCCTTTTGTTTGATCATTCTTTATTTTAAAGTTCACATATCTCGGGCCAGAGTCGTAGGCAAGTGCAGGGACTGGGGTTTGATCCCAGGCACTACACGCTCTGCGGGCCCCACCCCTGGATGCACTGAGCCTGCCACAGAGACCAGAGATTACAATGGTGGCTCACCCTTGTAATCCCAGTGCTGGGGAGGCTGACAACAGGAGGATCGCTATGTGTCTGAGCTGCATAGTGAGACCCTGTACCAAATACACTTAAAGAAAAAAAAGTTCACATACCTCTAAATTTTTCTACTTTAGGCAAAAGGACTTTTAGCCTAAGTGAATACCCTGGGGAATTTGGTAGTACTCCAGTTGTCTTTCTTCAGGATTTCAGTTTTCAAGCCCCCCCTCTTGGGTCATCAAAGTCTAAGGTTTCTCATCAGCGGCTGCCTAGAAGTGATCTACTTGTGTTAAGGACCTATGAGTATGGACCTATGCATATTCTGTTACTCTATTTTCCCTGTCCCTAAGCCTGTGTGTGGCATAGACATGTCTCTATATTTCTGCTAACTTGGTGTCATTTCCCTACGTGGACTTTTCAAAATAATTACTGACTCACTAGAAGGACTCCTGGTATCATGATGCTTGCCTATTTACCTTGCATTAACATTCCAATTTCAAAACGTATTTGTAAATAATCTCCAAGGTCTATGATAAAGACCTCTTTTATTTTTCCCCAAAATTAAGTGTTTACCTATAATACAACTTAGAACTCAGAAGGTTTGAGTAGCCACATCCTTCCAGGAATAGCTTTCATTCTGCTCTGACTCTTTCAGGGAAAAAATTGAAAAGAGGAGCTTGTTAGCAACTAAACGACAGACCCAGATTTAGAACTGGATAAGAGATATTTGTGACATGTACGAAACTGTGTCGTTGTATGTTGCTTTGTTTCTAAAGACATGCTAATTTGCCATTTAGAGTTTTACCTTCCTAAGTATCCAGACTACAAACTTTACTGGAGTTTATTCAGATCCTGGTTTTTTGTTTTGTTTTTTTTTCCTTCATTTTAGGGAAAGGTCTACAGGGTGTTCAGGGTCTCACTACTAGATTGGACTTATAGTGATCCACCTGTTTACAGCCTCCCAAGCGCTGGGATTACAGGCACGCGCCACCATGCCCAGTCTCAAGCATGCTCCCGGGGGCGTGGCCCACACAGCAGGCCACAGATCCTGTTTTTAAAGAAACTTCTCCATTTTCTCTTTTATTTGAAAATATATTTTAAAACTTGCCAGTATTGGAAAATATGTGGAGAGTATTTTTTGTTGTTATTGTTGTAGGCATTATAAAACTAAGTAGCCAATGGTAACATTAGTTTGAACTTTACCTTGGAACATATCCATGAAGAACAAAGGAATCCTGGTTAATCCTTCTGATTTTCTCCAGCTTCTTATATCAAAAACCCTTTGACACAGTAAGCTATGATTTGTGAATTACTTATTGTAGCTTAGATCCATTTTGAAGGCTTTGCATTACTTAAAATGGATATTTTTACCCTGACTCCTGTCTTCTGTTTTTCCAGTTATTCCACCCATTATTTTATTTTGCTCAGATTCCTTATCTTTCCAACCACATTATTTGGGAGGATGAGCTATGGGCTGAATCACACTGGCTGTCAGTTCTGAGTTGGGGAGAAAGCTTGGGAAATGCATCGGGGCTGCTGTTCATTGCTCAGCATTCTGAGCTGTCGTTGCTGTGGTTCTTCAAGTTTTTGGAATTTTAAGAAGAATCTTAGAGAGCTGATCTGGATCCATCATACTATTTCAGATAAAAGGTTGGTAGGCCTTCCCAAGATCTGATGTAGGGCTTTAGTGAAGTAAGATACTTTGGGTTCGAGATAGCTCAGCGGACTAAGCACCTGCTTAGGCAAGTGCGGACCAGGGTGCGATCCCAGTACTGTATGCTGCTCCGGCCCTGCCCCTGGCTGCACTGAGCCTGCCACCGAGTCCTGGTGTGATGGTGCATGCCTGTAATCCCAGCACTGGGGAGGCTGAAAACAGGAGGATCACTACAACTGTACAACAACAAGATACTTTGGGTTCATTTAAGTAATATGAGGAAATAAAGGCAGCTAACTACAAGTTAACTATCATGCCTTTATTATACTGCAAAGTTTAACATCACTTCATATTTTCCAATCCAGGGAGCCACATCACTGGCTTGTTATTATTTTTGAAGAGAATGAGGATGGGTAAAGTCCACAATGAGGGCTTTTTCTGTGTACAAAACATTTCTGCCAGACAGTCTACAGATGGTATTCACATGGTCATCTTCTAAAATGCAAGTCTCATTTTAAGCTAGAGAAAGTCAGGTTAGATATATTGCCTTCGATTTTAGTTAGTATGTGGGTTGTAGAGGTTAGAGAAGTGATTGACACGCTTTTTCTCTGGAGGTCTAGATAGGAAATAGTTTTTGTGGATCTTACAGGCTCTGTCACAACGATCCAGCTCTGGTGCTGTAGTGTGAAAGATGGTGTAATAATACTCATAGATAGCTGAATGAGTGGGAATGTGTTCCAATAAAACTTTGTTTACAAAAGCACAGATGGTCAAACTTTGTTCCTATGTTATTGCTTACTGACCTTTGAATTACAACATTTAGAGTAGAGATTTCTTAACAGAATGATTTCAACACAACCAAAGGATATCATGAAATTATTTGACAACTGAGAAATTGTCTTGAAATAGGGTGTGTACTGCTCATTTTCCATGGACTCTGGTGTCTTCATTCTAACAGTCACTTCATTTATTGCTTTTGGACTTGAGTGATATGTTACTTTGGCTAAAATCCTGGAACTTCTGACACTCAGTTTTCATTGATCTCATCTCATAGTTCCCTTAGACATACCAAGACTTTGCAGTTTATAGGATTAGAATTTTGGGATGTCTCTTGTAGCAAATTCCACAAAGTAACTAGTGATGTCAAAAACTGTCAGTCTTTATCTAAGCCATTCAAAGTACAGTAAGACCTCGACTTAAGAACAAGCTCCATTTTAGGAGAAAGTTCCTAAGTCGGATTCATTCATCAGTTAGACAAAGTGAGTCTTATACACCTTTGACATAAGTATACAGTGCGTGTTGCTCTGTGCTTCCTGGAAGTCCCCTCACGTCGCTGCTGCTTTTCCTCTTGCTTCTGGACAGCCTGGGCTCGACTGAGCACCGTGCTACTGTGTACTATTACACTGTACAGTAAGCACACAGCAACACAACTACAACAATGTCTAAAAGACACGTGTGCTACTTTTACAGCTTGTTCACAACTATGAAAGTTCATAATGTGAGATATGTTCATGTCTGTGAAAATTCTCAATTCAAATGTTCGTAAGTCTAACTGTGGAATAAAAATTCACTTTGCTGTTTCTTACTCCAGTTTCTAATTTTGCACTTGGCCAAGTATTATCTTATGTCATTGTGATCTGCTCAAAGTCTTTTAGAAATCATGCAAAATAGTTTTGTGCTCTCACTAAGATGTATGCAGTACTTTTTTTTATTACTGTGTCTTGGAATAGTCATGTGTAACTATTCTGCTTTTTCATTGGGGCCTAGAGGTGGAATATCTTCCAGTAAGCCCTTGCACATATGTTTTCTCATTTAATATAATTTAATTATTTTTACAGATGAATCATGGAGAAGATAAAGTTACTTGCCCAAGGTCACCCACTAGCTGAGTACAGACAGTCTTCAAAAACAGGTCTGTTCAACTCCAAAGGGTGTGCTTTTCCCACTACCTCACAATGTCTACAGGAAGCTACTTGCAGTTCTTGGCAGGCTCAGAATTTTTTAAAAACCTAAACTATTTTCAAGTAAGTCACAGAAGAACTGAGTAGCGTAATATTCAATTCTTTTTCTATATTTTTGAAAGGACATGTTTTCAAAAGGAGATATGGTGGATGCCTTTGTTTAAACAACCAAGGTTCTATAACTAGAAAATTTCCAAATAAGGGTGACTTCCAAAAAATATTTGCTTTCTTGGCAGTCTGCACACATTCTTTGTGAATGCAACTACATTTCCCATCTTTCTTGTTCAGCAAAGAATCGTACGCTAATAAAATATTTTGAAAGGTGTGGCTTAGTAGTATTCTTTCAGGTCTGAAATAACCAGACTTCTTGGCATCATAACTTCAAATTGTGATAGAGCCAGTTGATAAGTTAAACATCGTGAAATTGACTTTTGTTGGGGTATAGTTCAATATTAGCTTTGATTGTGGATGTGAGTCAAGAAGCTAATGCCAAAGTCTTAAGTTACAGCTACTTAAAAGTATGGCTTTTCATAAGTGAGAGATAAATTTCCTTCTATCAAGATGAGTGTATTTTTCTTTTTGGCGAGAGTAAAAGATACAATAGTAAATCACTGCATGATAGAAAGTGGAGATAGAAGAGCTCACATTTAAAATTATTATAGCATGTATGACTCCCAGACCTCAATCACAGTTATACAAAAATGGATCTATGTTCTATAATATCTGTATTGAAGACTTAGAGCCTTAATGGAGGGGCTTAATGAGAGGGGACTGGTGGTGGAAAAATACTAAACTCAGTCTTTAGGTCTTGTCCTTCAGGCTGGCAACGTGATGCTTTGGAAATGCTGTGTAATTCTGTGAAATTTTGAGGTATTGGAGAACATGGATTGAGTGGCAGTAACAAGAGGACAGGTATGCCTTTGCTAGTCACAGGTCTAAGGAGATCAGTGCTGCACTGTCCACTCTCCTGGCCCACAGTGTCAGGAGTCTTCAGCTCTTGAGGCTCGAGAAACTTTGCCACCTCCATCACAATTATTCAGAATTAAAATTCAGAAAAGGAAAAGGCTTTTCCTCAGACTGGAATGGATTCTTCTGTCCACTTTCTTGGCCCATGTGAGCCCTCTATGTTAGGGACAGAGGAATCCATTCTAGTTGGAGGAAAAGCCTTCTCCCTTTCTGAATTTTATTTATTTATTTGTTTGTTTGTTTATTGTAATTTATCTATTTATTTTTGTAGTACCTGGGATTGAACTCAGGACCCTGCTCTTGCCATGCAAGCGCTTATTCTATTGAGCTATCTCCCTGGCTATTTTTTGCAATTTAGGGAAGGGTCTACAGGGTGTTCCGGGTTTCACTACTAGATCAGACTCGTAGTGATCCGCCTGTTTACAGCCTCCCAAGAGCTGGGATTACAGGTGCACGCCACCATGCCCAGTCTCAATTGCCATCTCATTACGCCCCAGGGGCGGGGCC
>NW_004524693.1:348888-351158 GCF_000260255.1 Octodon degus
TGTGGTGCTGGGGGATTGAACCGTGGTCCCTGTGCTTTGCGAAGCTTGTTCTAAGTAGGTGCTTTAGACCACTGAGCCATCTCACCAGCCCCTATAGAATTTCTTCTTGTATGGATTCAGACCTCTTGGATCCCCGAGCTCACAAAATACGCACACGGAGACAGGCAGACATATACTCTGAAAAGATAATTAAATTCTCACAATGTTATTCCATCACTTTATTCACTAGAACTAGTAAGTTGCTTTTCTGAGAAATGCTTTCACTACTTGATGAACTTGGATTTGGAGTACAGAAATAGTTGTGATATGGTGACTTCCATAAAAACTAATAGAACTTTATTAAAAAAAAAAAAAAACCAGATTAAGTGTCCCAGAATGAGAAGTGGGGCCCAAGAGCTGAAGAAAAGGCTGCTTTCATGAGAGTCTCCACTTCTCTTTCTTGCTCTCTAACCACGCCATAGACGTCACCTTTGCTTGCCAACTTCAGCTTAGAGGCTGAACCCTCTTGGGGGTGCGCTCCAGTTCTGGGGTCCCATTGCTTCCTCTTCAGAGGTCTGCAGTTCCAGGGAGTGACCAGCTCTGCTGAGACAGCTGGGTGAGGATTTTTGCAGTTCTGCTAAGGGCTCTGTTAACAAGGAGCTATTGGGACCCGAGGGTGTAGCTCAGTGGTACAATGCCTGCCTAGCATGCAGGCCTCTCTTGAGTTCAGTTCCCATTATGGGGGCCAATGAGGGTGCAGCCACAGAAGCAGTCACTTTCAGATTGATATGGGATTTTCTACTTGTCATCGATACCAAGTACGGAACAGTCAGTTGAATTACAACAAACTATGTCTTTCAAACATAAGGTCATTGAAAGGGCCACATATACACTTGGAAGAAATGTGCCTCAAAGCTTGAAAGTCAGTGCTGAGGAGATAGCTCAGTAGAATAAAGGCCTGCCTGGCAAGCACAAGGTCCTGAGTTCAATCCTTAGTAACAACAACAACAAAAAAAAACCCTGTGGGGCTGGTGAGATGGCTCAGTGGTCTAAAGCACCTACTTAGAACAAGCTTAGCAAAGCACAGGGACCGCGGTTCAATCCCCCAGCACCACATGCCAGCCAGCGCCGCCCCCTGGTGGGCTGAGCTGGCCACACACACACACACACACACACACACAAATAAATAAATAAATAAATAAATAAATAAATAAAAAAACCTGGAAAGTCAAGGAGACGAAAAGGCTTATGTTCATGCAAGTCGTTAGTGAGTGGAATAAAATGATCAAAGCCTGCCTGTGTACATTATTTTAAGGCCAGAGTTTTGACTGGATTCAAATCCATCATAAAAGACTGATAAGCTGTTTGATAAGGCTAATAAAACTGTAGCATTGACTGATAAGGTAACATCTCTCTTCTTTTGTTGTTGTTTGTATTTTTTTAGGGAAGGATCTACAGGGTGTTTAGGGTCTCACTGCTAGATTAGACTAGTAGTGATCTGCCTGTTTTATAGCCTCCCAGTCTCAATTGCCATCTCAGCATACCCCGGGAGTGGGGCTAGCAGGGCAGGCCCAGGGATCAAACCCCCATCCCTGAGCCCGCTTGCAGGTTCTTTTTTTAAAAATTTCCAGTACTGGCGATTGAACTCAGGACTTTGTGCTTGCCAGGCAAACACTTATTCTACTGAGCTATCTTCCCGGCCCTGATAAGGTAGCATCTTATACTGGTTGTCAGCAGGGATGTGCAATCTGACTGCCTGAGTTCATGAGCCAGTTGTAAACTGTGCAACTTGGTACTAGGCACTTTTTCCATCTGTGGCTCAGTTTCTTCATTTGTAAAAAAAAATTTTTTTTGGACAAGGAATTGAACTTATGACCTCATGCTTGCCAGGCAGATACTGTGCCTGCTGAAGCACATCTCTGACCCTTGTTGTTGTTGTTGTTTTGTAAGATGGGGATAATAATAATACCTACTTTGTAGGGATGTGAGCAACCTTAGTGAAGTAATATGTGTGAAGCCCTTCAGCTCGTGCTTTGCCCATGGAAGATATCCTATATTAGTTATTATTATGTTGAAGAATATGCCAGCAACATATGCAGGGGAGATAAATGTTTATGTAAAGATTAAAGGATACCAAAACAAAGCCTATAATCGCCTAGGACAATGGCAGCAAACCTGTGGCACCCACCCTGCAGGAAGGAGGCTGTATCATTGAAAGCTTTAAAAAGCTTGCCATTGTTGACTTAGGAAATAGGATGATCATTTCTTCTCCTTCTCCTTCTCCTTCTCCT
>NW_004524693.1:351318-360572 GCF_000260255.1 Octodon degus
CTTCTTCTTCTTCTTCTTCTTCTTCTCTTTTTTTGTGGAACCGGGGATTGAACTCAGGCCCTTGTGCTTGCCAGGGAAGCACTTATTCTACTGAGCCATCTCCCCGGCCCCTATTTCTTACCTTCTTAAACATTCAAGGAAACCTTGGGTTCATTAAATTTAAATTTTAGTACCACTGTAGCTGACAGAAGTCATGTGACTCAGACACCTCATTTCAAATATGTGCTTATAGGGCTAGTGTTGTAGCTCCCAGGAGAACAGCTGTCTTGGATGTTGCAGGGCCTGGGTTTGCGCCAGAACCACAGTAAATAAATAAATAAATAAATAAATAAATAAAGTTTAAGGTAAATCAATCAGTGATTACAATGTACTGGAAAATTCTTGTCTTTTTTTTTGTGTGTGTGAGGCCTTGCTCTGTTGCCCAGGCTGACCTTGAATTCCTGTTCTCCTGCCTCAACCTCCCCTAACTGGAAGTGCATGCCTATGCTCCAAGCTTGGCTGTGAAGATGCTTTTCTTTTGAAATATATTAAGAGATTTGAAGATGTAATATAAATGCTCATTGTCACTAGTAATTGAAGATTAAAAATTAAAGCAATAATGAAATACCATTGTTCACCTATTGTCGATGACTAAAAAACCAGTTAAAGTACTGGTGAAGATGTTTGAAATACTGTTCAAATACATTGATGCCATTTGAGAGAGCTAATTTGAAAAAATACTTCAGGAAAGAAGTTATTTACTAAAATACTAAAAATTTAATATTTTTGACATCATAATACTAATTGTAGAAATAGATTTTTAGAAATCAAATGTGGACCCTAAATTAATATTAATCCATATTAAATCTCATGTGTTTAAATATAAAATGAGGGCCAGCCAGATAGCTCAGTGCTTTTTTTTTTTTTTCTGGAACAGGGGATTGAACTCAGGCCCTTGCACTTGCCAGTCAAGCGCTTATTCCACTGAGCTATCTCCCCTGCCCCTTAGCTCAGTGCTTTTTAAAGCACCTGCTTTGGCAGATTCAGGGACCAGAGTTTGATTCCCAGCTCCACCTGCCATGCCAGCCCCACCCCCAGGGTGTGCTGAGACAGCAACTGAGACAGCGCGGTAGTGTGTGCCTGTAATCCCAGTGCTTGGGAGGCTGAAAACAGGAAGATCACTACAAATGCAACCTGTGGAGTGAGACCCTAATTTAGAAACCTGACAATAAAATTGTTGAATATATCATTGCATGCTCGTATGAAAATGTACTGTGCAGCCATTAAAACTTTTGCTCGTTGGGGGCCAGGGAGATGGCTCAGTGGAATAAGCGCTTCACTGGCAAGCACAAGGGCCTGAATTCAATCCGGTGCCACCAAAAAATAAATAAATAAATAAACTTTTACCGTGCGAGTTATCATGGTGAACACCTGTAATCCTAGCAACTCACAAGGCTGAGGCAGGAGGACAGTAAGTTTCAGGCCAGCGTGGGCAACTTAGCAAACCCTGTCTCAAAATAAAAAATAAGAAATGAAAGTGTTGTAGTCATAGTTCAGAAGTGGAGTACCTCTGGGTTCAATTCCCAGCATGAACAAATAATAAATAAGCAAATGAATAAATGAATGCATGTATCTATGCCCTGCTTGTAAGAAATACTTACTGATATGGGGAAGTGCTTATGATGAAAGGTCGAATGAATGAAGTAGGGTAAAAATGCTTGCGTTTACACAATACCAGGGCTTATGTTTATTTTATTTTTATTTTTTATTTTTTGGCATAACTGAGGATTGAACTCAGATCCTTGCGTTTGCCAGTCAAGCGCTTATCCTACTGAGCCATCTCCCCAGCCAGGGCTTATGTTATCTATAAAAGAAGCCTAACTACAGGAGCTTATTTAATAGGATTTTATTTTCTTTGTGTCAGAAAGTGCAGTGTCTCCTCAGTGTCCTAAACTCCTTCTATTTTTCCACTTTGTCATTCTTAGCCTTCTTCTGTCCATAATTTTAGCACCTCATAGTCACGAGACAGCTGCTTCATATCCCTTCTCAGAAGCATGGTCCAGGACAGGAAAAGAAAAAGGCATAAGATGGAGGGCCGATCCTGCCTGAACTGAGAAGACAAAAGGCAGCCAGAAAAGTTTTTGTTTTGTTTTGTTTTGTTTTGTTTGCGGAACCAGGGCTTGAACTCAGGCCCTTGTGCTTGCCAGGGAAATGCTTATTCCACTGAGCCATCTCCCAGGCCCCAACCAGAAAGTTTTAATGAACTTTCTCACTCTTCCCGGATCATGTCGTGTGGCTACACTACACTTTAAAAACACTTTGAGAACATTTGCTTTTAGCTGGGAACACTGCTGCACTGGACAGAACTGAACTCCTTTATTAAAGAAAAGGGGGGAAATGCACATTAGACTATTAATGGGATTTGTTTCATGTGATACTTTTCCAATATAGGAAAAAAGTAACACACAGCAGCCAACCCTTTATTCTCTTGCCAAATAAAAGACTGAATGACTGTAAATCAAACTGTTACCAGTGTGTATATTTTAGCAGTAGGATTCCAGTAAATTTAATCTTTTTATTTATACTTTTTGTATTCTCCAAGTTTTCTCCAGTGAAATGTACTACTCTCATAATTAGGCAAACAACATCTTTTAACCCAAACATTTCACTGCTTTTGTGGTTATAATAGTGAACATTTGATAAAACAACCTATACATTCAACATAGAGAGCTGGTTAAATAAATGATGGCATATTTATCCAGTGTGACACAGTAAAAGCTTAAAAATTAAATACTTGTAAATTATATATGTCAAAATTTTTCAAGTTATATGAAATGAAAAACAGCAAGTTTCAGAACACTTTGATGCCATTTATTTTCTTAAGTTTTGGCAAGGTATGGATATCCTTATAAGCATTGAAAGAAGTGCAGAAAACTACCAAACTATTAACCATTTTCCCGCAGAAACTGTAGAGGGGAGTATACTTAATTATTTTTAAAAATTTATACTTGTTATTTTAAATCCTTCTATAATGCTAATATGTTATTGATGAAAAGATATTAAAAATAAATAAAGAGCTCAAACTAGTCCAGTAAAATGGGTAATGACCTTTAAAGCTCCAGATTTCTAGTTTCGAGGCCATATATTTTTGCTTATTTTTAAAAGAACAGAGTATTTGCAAAACATAGTGAATTATGATATGTTGTCCTCCTTCAGAACTGTGCTATTGAATAATTTCTGTGAGGCACCACATGAATATCAGTGAAAACATATATCAGAGACCTAAGTGAAGTAGAACACAGAGTAGCAGATCAAAAGATGGGTTGAACTTTAAAAGCTTGAACACTGTAAGTAAAGCTTTTAGGAAGCAAAAGTCAGATCTCTGTACTTAGAGCTCTTGGATAGCATATGAATATTTGCTTTAGCTCTTGAATGTCAAAAAATCCTCTTGTGGAGCTGCAAGCTGTTTACAGCTCTTCGTAGGCTTGCCTTCTTTCCTAGTAGGTGGTGGCACGTGACATTTTGGAGGATGACACACATGCTGCTGTTCTCTCTGCCATTAGAAAGCCCACGGTTACCTCTTAGAAATAACTGCAGTCTTAATGTACACAGCATGAAAAAAAGACTTACAACAAAAGGATGTGTGACCACGGTCTCACGGCTTTTTTTATCCTTATGGCTTAAACATGCCCAGGGTGCTGAAGAGCACAGAATAGCACTTTAGTCACCAAATCTACTGCTCCAGAAGAAAAAAATCTTTCAACTAAAAACACTGAGTTTTCGATTTTGAGACTTCCATCAAACCAGCTCTTTATTAATTTACTAGTTTGGAATCCCAGTGCTGGGGAGGATGAAAACAGGAGGATCACTACCAGTCCAAGCTGTGTAGTGAGACTCTGTACAAAATATATGTCAAAAAAAATTTAAAACTTAATTTACCCTTCTTCTTCTTCTTCTTCTTCTTCTTCTTCTTCTTCTCTTTTTTTGTGGAACCGGGGATTGAGCTCAGGCCCTTGTGCTTGCCAAGCAAGCGCTTATTCTACTGAGCCACCTCCCTGGCCCCCAGGGTCTACTCTTAATTCTGTGCATTGTGTGGCAGGTGTATTTGTCCTTCTGCTTTATATGATTTGCTTAATTGAAAATAGGAAGAGTTGTCCTCAAATACTGTCCCCCTTTGAGGCCCAAACTAAGCCTTACAGATCTCTCCATGTGTTGGTAACCTCCACAGAAATAAAGACGACACTCTTGCCCCTTTCCTCTGTGTTGACTCACAGTACGAGAGCGTGAAAGGCTAGTAACTGTTTTTTTTTTTTTTTCTGTTTTCTCTGGCCACTTAGAAATCAGGTACGTAAATTAATGAATGTGTTGCGAAGTGCTTGGGGAGTCGTCACATTTATGGGCACTGAAGTGTACATTACTATAACATCGGGCAGGTTTTGTGCATCTTATTTATCTGCAATATTTAGGACCAGAAATATTTAGAATTCAGCTGATTTGGGGGGGTATGATTTTTGTTATCTTTAACTTTGGAATGGTTGCAATATATAAAGAGATATATAGGGAATAGGACCGAAGACTAAACACAAAATTCATTTCTATTTTATATATTCCTTATATACATAGCCCAAAGGTAATGTTTTCTGACATTTTTAGTGTGCTTTTTTTGTCTTTTTTTTTCCGGAACTAGGGATTGAACTCAGGCCCTTGTGCTTGCCAGGGAAGCACTTATTCCACTGGCCATCTCTCCAGCCTACTTTTTCTTGTCTTTTTTAAAATTAATTTTATTGAGAAACAAATAGCAATGAGACAGTTTCAAAACTGAGTAGTAGGACAGTTTCAATAATTAGTACATTGCATATTGTTGTCTTTGTGGTGGTTATTCATAGTGCAAGGTGCAGACGTGATATCCTGTCCAAACACCATTAGTACAAATCTTTCTTCTCACTGAATTAAGAAAAAGTAGTTGTATACCTATCCTAACTATTTTGTATATACAGATACAAAATGGTCCTTCATTTGTATCCCCTTTTTTGTTTAGTTTTGTCAGAGATGGATATTCCATTGCCATTTAAATATTGTAGGTGCTTGAATTCAGCAAAATAATTTTTTGTCTTTTTGAGACAGGGTCTTGCTATGCAGTTCAGGCTGTCCTTGAGCTCCTTTGTAGCCCAGGCTGCTCTCAAGCTCTCAACAATGCTCCTGCCTCAGCCTCCCAAGTGCAACTGTAACCCTTCCCATGAGGTCTGGTGCAGAATTTTCTGCTTATGGCACTGCGTGAGCACTCAAAAATTTCAGATTTGGGGCCATTTGGAGTTTTGCACTTGGTATGCCTAATGCATAAGTATTCTCATGAAGATTAGCTAGGGGCTTGTAGAGTTTTAGTAACTACTGAGAAGGCTTGCCTTTAGGTTCATAATGCAATCTGGAGCACAACCACCAGCCACGTGGGTGCTTTTCTTTCAAAGTGCCTGGTGTTCTTACATAACCTCCTTAGAGAGATGAACAGAGTTGTCTTCTACCAAGACCCCAATACAGTTTATCCTCGAGGCCACTGTCTGGATCCTTTGTGTCCATTTTCTGGTCCTGGCACATGGGTGACCATCAGTGCCTAGAACTTGGCAAGCGGAGGTACAGATTCACGTGTACTGTCTGTCACCCAAGGGTGTAAGGTTGTTCTGTTTTGGGATGTTGATGACAAGATGAAGATGGACCTCCATTGCTAGGGGACTGAGAAGGCCCAGGAGTTAGGGGGAAATTAGCTAACCTGTGTCATCTAGCATATACTGGCTTTATGGAGGGGAGGCGACAGGGTGGAGGCTGCCCCATCCTATGGACTCTGGAGGGCCAGGACTTCCTTCAAGTCAGGTGAAAAACCCACAGCAGCTTCCTCAGCCCAGTGGTTGACTCAGGCAGCTCTGCTGTGTATCTTACTGAATGTGACAAAAAGAGTCTAGAAACTTCCAGGTGACACACATTGCCCTATAACTTCACCTTTTGAGGTAAGTGATCTCAGGAGAAAAGCTCCCATCTATGTTGGCTTTTGAGTGACTCTTTTCCTTTTGCTCCAAGTTGATTTGGGACATCCTTGAAGAATTATTGTTTTCAAAGGTTTGGACAAAGGAGAAAACTGTTGTCTTGGCTCCAATTCACAGCACCAAATAGGTAACTGCAAATAAAGTTGTGGTTCTCCTTTTCTTCTGCAGGATATAGGTACTGAAAAGAGAACTGGCCCATACTAACTGGCCTTCCCTGCCTGCTACACATTTGCTAATGCAATATGATTAGCAAAATAGCTTAGATGTGCTGTTGCAGCAATGTGGTCATAGAATTTTGATTTATTTCACAGGCCCTTTTGCCATTTCATTACTTCATTCAAGACTACTTTTTTATTTGTAAGGGGAAAATGTTAGTTAGGTTATAGCTAAGTAGCACCACTATATCAACAATTTTCTATTCAGTTTTACTTTTTGACCATCATAAAAGCTGACCTGTGATGAATTATAATCATTCAAAATTATTTTGTTCCTTAAAAGAACATGTTCCTCCGGCCTACTTGTTTCCAGTCTGGTTACTAATATTATTCAAGCAGCCAGGAGGTGGGACAGCCTCATGCTCAGCTGGTGAACCCCAATCAAAGTTTAATTTCATTAACTACATGTTTGAAGGCTTATAATTTGAGTAATGCTCTTTTAGTAGACTGCTTTTCCAGGGTATGTCTGGAAAATGAAGACACTATGGAAAACAAAGGGAAAAAAGCCAGTAGGGCAAAGGGCTGATCTTTAGATGTGCTCACCACATTCCCTCCAGTTCTGTTTTTAGCATTTCACTACATAATCTGCTCTAGTCTAGATAAATTATTGCTTCCCACAGATCGCCATTCCTTCCACTCATCTCCAAACCATAAATCATCATCTCCTAAGTATGTTTTGATTTATGCTGTGCTTTGTAAAGAATACACTCAATGTTGGAAATGAAAGACATGTCGGAGACCAAGACTGCAAAATTTTTGTTCATGGATGTTCCTCATGTTCAGCTGTATATGTCCATGCTTCTGCCACATGCAGTTCTGTCCCTTTCATCTAAATTATCCCTTGATTTCCTTATGTAACTGGTCAGTTCTTCAAAGTCCTTTGAGATTCAGATCAAGTATCATCGCTTCCAAAATGTCTTTTTTGGACTTTACCCCATAGGTAATAAATGATTCAATAACTCATTTTTAGTATTTCCTGTGACTTAAAAATGTAATATTTTGAAGTTATGATCCTTCCTGACTAATCCGTAAATCATTATTTAATTCGCACCTTATGAGGTAGATGTTAACACAGTTAGCCAAGGAGGAAACTGCAGTCTGAGGAGACGAAGTATCTCTTAAGACTGCACAGCTAGTACGTGGTACTGGCTGGGTGAGACGCGAGTAGACCCCGTGCTGTGGAGTCTGCATCCTCAGATGTGGGAGCGTTGCTTCCCAAGAGCGGCATATTCACCTCTGCCGCTGCGTGAGACGGTTCTTGATGGTACACGGACATCGTCACATGAGTAATTTTCTGTTTATTCATTTGGTGTGACATAGAATAAGGAAGCAAACCCATTTTGAGGGTCTTCTAAGATTTGTTTCATTTTTGTGTTTTGAAGGAAGTCTGAAAACATTACAAATACAGTTGAAGATCACCTCGTGGCCTTCCCACATCTCATTCTTCTGAGGCCCTCCTCGGTGGCAAGTGTTATCATAAATATCATATTATTTGTTTATTTACAAGTTTGTTTGTTATGCAAATACTAAGGATTGAACCCAAAATCTCTTCACTGGGCCACACCTCTGGCCCTTTATTTTTCATTAAATTTTTATTTGCTAGTACATGTCCATAGTACACAATATTTGCATTCCTTGGTGGAGTAGGTACATGCACATAATACATATTAATGGATTTTTTCATCCTGTTTCTTCTCTCCCTCCCCCTTTATTCATCTCTTGATCCCCTTTTCTTTCCTTCTTGTGGTACACCATGCTGTTTATTCTTTCTTTGAGACACGGTCTCATTAAGTCACTGAGTTGCCCAGGCTAAGACCCAGCTTGGGACCCTCCTGCCATAGCCCCTCACATTGCTGTGGTTGCAGGCATGCACCACCACATCTGGCTCATATACAAGTATTTAGTCTCTTGCTGAGTGCATATTTATTTCTAATATAGTCTAGGTATCTTAATGTGTATTATTCCAGATATATTGATTTGCAATTTAATTTCATCTTTTCAGAGAGTATAATTATTTTTTTTCTTTTAAATTTGCTAATGGGGGGGCTGGGGAGATGGCTCAGTAGGCTAAGCGCTTGACTGGCAAATGCAAGGATCTGAGTTCAATCCCCAGGTCCACCAAACAATAAAAAATAAAAAAATAAATAAATTTGCTAACGGGCCAGCTAAATAGCTCACAGAATTAAAGCACCTGCAAGCAGGTGCAGGGACCAGGGGTTCAATCCCCGGGCCTGCAGTGCCGGCAATTGAGACTGGGTGTGGTGGTGCATGCCTGTAATCCCAGCTCTTGGGAGGCTGTAAACAGGCAGATCACTATGAGTCCGATCTAGTAGTGACACCCTGAACTCCCTGTAGACCTTTCCCTACTATGAATAACTGCTACAAAGACAACAATAAGCAATGTATTAATTATTGTAACTGTCCTACTAACCTGTTTTGAAACTGTCTCATTGCTATTTCTTTCTCAATGAAATTAATAAAAAAATAATAAAATAAAATTAAAAAATAAAAAAAATTAGCTAAGGTTTGCTTAATGGCTCAAAATATGGCTTATCTTGGCAACTGTTCATGTGGTCACATTTTAGATACACTTAGGAAGATGTGTTTTTTACTGTTGTTGGATGGTGTGTTCTATAAATTCAGATGAAATCTATTTGGCTGACGACTCTATTCAGTTCTTTACTCTTTTTGCCGGTTTTCCGCCTACTACTTCAGTTACTGAGGGGGGAATTGTCACTCGGTTTATATTTGCGAAGTGCTTATTTCTCTCTCTCTCTCTCTCTCTCTCTCTCTCTCTCTCTGGAACTGGGGATTGAACTCAGGCCCTTGCGCTTGCCAGGGAAGCGCTTATTCCACTGAGCCATCTCCCCAGCCCAATTTGTATGATTGGTATAGTCTTTGGGTTGTTTTTTTGTTTCTTTGTTTTTGACAGTTGACACATCTCATTTTATTCTGAGAGCAGATAATTCGGATCACATGTGATCCAGGAACACTCACACTAAATCCAATATAATCAGATGTTAGA
>NW_004524693.1:368922-372717 GCF_000260255.1 Octodon degus
AGTGTGTTTGTTGTCTGTGTAGAGGAATGCTATTGACTTTTGGGTATTGACTTTATAACCTGCTATGCTACTGAATTTCTGTATTAATTCTAGTGGTTTCTTAGGAAGGTTATATTTTAATATAATATCAAAAGAATAATAGAGTGCTGATGATATAGGGGAATGAAACTCTAAACCAGAAAGATACCTGGGCAGAGTTTGTGTTCTCTGAACCGAAGTATGAATTTTAGAAACCACAGAGGTGAAGATCAGAATCTCTTTATTGATAGAAGGAAAGCTTCTGTCTGAGAGAGGGACAGAAGGGGATGCCAGTGGCTTGCCCAGGAACCTGCCTCTTCTAGGGATTTTTAGAAAGCAAAACCATGTATGAGCAGAGGCCGGTGCAAGGTGGGAAACACGGGACCTCACTAGATGGGCACGAGGGGGGACAAAACTATGGCCCACCGATGTAATGACAAGTAAAATCGCTCAGGTCAAATTGATTCAATCAGGATGGAATGGGGAAGCGTGTCCCAAAGGAAGCTCTTCCTGAATGCAGAACAGGGGTTGTGCTGGAAGAGGTTGGCCTAGTGACTCTCCCTGCCTTTCCCAAGGTGGTTGATACCTACGTAGAATCTCCATCCCTGATGAGCATCGCCAGGGAGGTGCGAGTGTTCATTCCGTTAGTCCTTTGCCTTGAGTTCTGACCCTCAGCAGAAGCGCCTGTCTACCCCATGGTTGCAGGATGTCTTATTCTACATGCTGCGTCCTTGGAGGGCCCAGGCCTGTCTGACTTCCTATAGTGTTTCCATCTGAGTCGGCAACCTCCACCCCGGGAACAGGATGATTTCCGGGTTGGGTCCTACCTGTTGCACTTGTCAATAGTAGGACCATGACAAAAATTGGGGCACTCAAGGCAGAGTGATGTGAAGAGTCACAAGGAGGGCCTTCTCAAGTGCTCCCGTAGGAAAGGGACAGAAGCTCCGTGGGGAATGGCCGCAAACTGAAAGCTGGAGTTCCCTCCACTTTTGCAGAAGGACAAGAAACCCCGTGACGTTGTTCTCGCTACTTTTCCTAGATATATACCTTCGGTAACGAGTCTAGAGTCCATGAGTTTCTACAGAGCTGGACACACAGTGGCATTCTCTCTGTGTGTGTTAGACCTCTCTGCTGCATCCAAGGTGGAGGCTCCATCATTTCCCAGGGCACAGAAGAAAGAGTCATATGGCTGGCGGAAGCCCCTGAAGGCATGAGGCCATGACCGGCGACCTCTCAGCACCCAAGACCCTCAGGATTCTGGGGTCCAGAGGCAAGACTGATTTGGTGCATTGAAAGAGGGAAGGAAGGAAGGCAACGCCAAATATATATGTCTATACACATGAGAAAATGGATAATTGTTGGGCTGATTTCTGCTGGCCGGATGAAAGGAGCGTTTCATTCTGAATAATCGTCTCTTTCCTTGAGACGTAATTTTTCATACTTTTTCACCAGTTGTGCACGCTGACATCTGCTAGCCTGAGTAACTAAAGTGGATGCTGCCATACCCATTATAACAACCCTTGTTGAATGCATGGAATGTTATTTAGTGAAATTCTCTATCTTGTATAATTTTTTAAATATTCTGCATTCTGTTTTAAAAATAAATAAATGAATAAATAAATTCATGAAAGAAGAAAAGGGAAATCACATCCGAAGTTAAGAAATGAAATCAGATGTGGTGGTGCATGCTTTTAATCCGTGCACTCGATAGGCTGAAGCAGGACGATCCTTGGAAGGTGGAAGCCAGGTTTGGTTAGGGAGTTGCGCCCAAATCTCACCTGCACAGAGAGACCCTGTCTCAAAAATGGAAAAATGAACAAGCAAGCAAGCAGACAAAAACAAAGGAGATCATATAAAAATTTTTTAAAAAATCTTTCTCACAGCAAAGGAAACAACCAACAGAGTAAAGAGACCACCTACAGAATGGGAAGTAATTTTTGCCAGCTAATCTTTGGACAGAGCACTAAGAAAAGAACTCAGGTCTAAAATATAGAGAGAACTCACAATAATCAGAGCTTCTTCCCCAAAGAAAAGACACATTTGGCAAATGGGTAAGTGAAATAATGTAATGTTTCACACAAGAAGTATAAAATGCCAATAAATATGTGAAAAGCATTGTACATTGCTGGCCATTAGAGAAATGCAAAGTGAAACGGCACTGACATATCATATTGGTATAGGGAGATAAACTGATCTTGAGTGGGTGACCTTGAAATGATACAGGGAACCTCCAAATGATATAAGGGAAAAATGATCTCCCAACCTGACCTGAAGAGTTCAAGTTCTCTAAAACCAAAGAATGAATTTTAGGAAAAAGCAGAGGTTATGAGCAGAATATATTTATTGGGGGAAAGAAAACTCCTGTCTGAGAGAGAGACAGGAGAGGGGGTCCCAAGCAGGTGGTCCTCAGGAAATCGTCTCTTCCAGGGCCTTTATTTGAAGTGTAAAACCATGTGGGGCTAAGGTGAAGAACATGGGAACTCACTTAGGTGGGCATGAGGAGGGACAAAACTATGGTGAACCAATGGGATTACAAGCACCATTGCTCAGGTAATATTGCTTAAGTCTGGGACCAAATGGGGAAGGGAGTCATGTAGCAAACTGGCACAAATGTAAAACAGGACTTTATCTGGTAGCCAACTGGTAGTAGTTGGCTTAATGATGCTTTCTGGCTTCCTCAGGGTGAAGATCAATCCAGGATGCTAATCTTTAGGGAGGTAAGCATTTGTTTGATCTTTGGTCTTTAGGTCTGGCTCACAGCAGGAGCTTCCATCCCTCCCACCGTTTGTAAGGTATCTTGTCTTCTGTGTTATCTCCTTCAAGGGCCCGGCCCTGCCTATAATATTTCTACCTAATTTGGCTGCCTGCAACAGTACGACTCTAGAACAAATTATTAATCATCAGTCGTTCAACTAAGCATAGATGCCTGTGAAGATTTACAGAAAAATGTCTTCTTCTACATTGCTAGTGACAATGTACAATCCTACAGGGCCTGATGAAATCAGTAAAGACATTGCACAAAACTGAGAAATAGAAATCCCATTTGGCTGAGGCTTCTCCCGGTATGGTTCTTCCCCGAAGAGTTTGAAAAAAAAATCACATTGCAGGGACTTATGCCCAGCCCTACTGATAGCAGCACTATTTATGACAGCTACATCTTCACCACTGCGTACCTGTCAATCAAAGGAGGTATGAATAAGGACACTGTGGTACTTACACCCCATGGAGTAGTACACTGCCATGCAGAACGAGGAGGCATGCTCAGATAGATACACGCATCTTGAGGACAAGGTTAAGGGCAATAAGTCAGACACAAAAGCTGAAATATCACATGGATTCTCTATAGAAAAAACATCATAATATGTACACATCAATCATGACGAAAACCCAAAGTCGATAAACAGGAAGTGGTAGGGCCAGGGAAATAGCTCAGCCGTAGTAGCGTCCAGCTGGAAAGCTCAAGGTCCTGACTTTGTTCGCAGGACCAAAAAGAAAGCGAAGCAAACAAATAACCTCAAAACGGATAAATATACAGAAGTCATGAGATGCTAAGGCCTTCCTGAAAGGACCTACTCAGTTGCCTCAAAAATATCGTCATCATATGAGAACTTGTACTGTCACGTCATGTAACTCAGTAGTGTCCCAAATTTTCCGATAAAGGAGATTATGGGGCCAAAGAGGAAAGTGATCGATGATGTGGAGTGTGCCTAAGGAGAGTCACATGAAGAGAAAACATTCTCTCAGGCTTTCACAGAGAGCACATTGGCCAAGCAATGG
>NW_004524693.1:372817-376028 GCF_000260255.1 Octodon degus
CAGCTCAGCCCACCAGGGGGCGGGGCTGGCCGGCATGTGGTGCTGGGGGATTGAACCGCGGTCCCTGATGCCTTGCTAAGCTTATTCTAAGTAGGTGCTTTAGACCACTGAGCCATCTCTCCAGCCCCCTATGATCTCTTGGATACAAAACCACATCCACACTTCAGGGGCCGCCACACCGTTCAGCATGGCTGCCTTTATTGTGAGCTGTTTAAGCCACCAGTTTGAGCACTATGGACTATTTTCTTCAGGCTCTGAATAGCGGCGGGATCTCAGCAGGGGTTGGAGGCACCAGCTCGGCCTTGGCATCATGCCAAAATGTGGTTAATCAAGGCTTCAAGTAAGTCACGGCAGCAGTCACTAGAGCCGGGGCCTCCTCCACTAGGCTTCGGATGAACTTGGCCATGATCCCACGGCCAGCTGAATTTTCGGTTGATTTTTAAAGACATATTAAGGATATTTACTTCTATTTTAATTCTACAACAGGAATCATGTTGAATTTGACTAGATGGCCTTTTGTAAATAATAATCATATATTTTCCTTTAACATACTAATATAATACTTTATATTCCTAGATTTTTCAGTTCTGAAACTTTTTTTTTTTTTTTTTTTTTTGCAGAACCAGGGATTGAACTCAGAGCCTTGCGCTTGCCAGGAAAGCGCTTATTCCACTGAGCCATCTCCCCGGTCCCCTGCATTCTTTCATTATTGGGGAAATGCTAGTGTATTATATTACATCACATTCATTTGCCTATTCAGATTGATGTTCTTGAATTCTATTTAGTAGAATTCAAGGTTCAATTTATTTAGTAGAATTCAATTTTGCATTCAGGTTCATGTGAGAATTTGATCTGATACTATAATTGCTTGGATTTGGTATCAAGTTATACATATAAATGTCTCAGAATGAGTTGGGTAGTTTTCATTCTTTCTGGTTTTAAAGCAGTTTGTATAAATAATATTTATTGTTTCCCAATAATTTCAGTAAAAATGGCATATAAATCTTTAAAGGACTAGTTATCTATTTCGAGTGTATTAAGAGGAAGAGATTTGTCCACATGTTCAATTTTTTTTTTTTTAATTTTAGAGAAGGGTCTACAGGGTGTTCAGGGTCTCACTACTAGATCTGACTCGTAGTGATCCACCTGTTTACAGCCTCCCAAGAGCTGGAGTCACAGGTGGGTGCCACCCACACCCAGTCTCAGTTGCCATCTCAGCGCAGCCCAGGGGGTGGGGCAGGCTCGGCAGGCCCGGGGATTGAACCCCTGGCCCCTGCACCTGCTTGCAGGCACTTTAATCCTCTGAGCTATTTGGCTGGCCCCACACATTCAATTTTTAAATCATTATCAGTTTATTGTAATATTTTATGTTTTCTTGATCAGTTTTGGTTAGAAGTAAATTTCTTTTTACCCTTTATTAAGAGAAGAAGAAAAATGGAAGCAAAATAAAGCACTTTCAAGTCAAACTATAAGAGGTTAACAATAATTAATGCATTGCACATTGTTATCTTCATAGAAATTACTCAGAGTACAAGATATAGACATGAGGGGGCCGGGGAGATGGCTCAGTGGTATAAGCACTTCCCTAGCAAGCGCAAGGGTCTGAGTTCAATCTCCGGTTCCAAAAAAAAAAAAAAAAAGATATAGACATGAAATAATGTCCAGGTAATATTAGCATAATTCTTTCTTTTCAATGAACTAAAGTATAAACTAGCTGTACAACTACCTTATCTTGTGCATATATTTTCCCCTTTCTCTTCTTTTTATTCCATAAGTAATAATTTAGATTTAATATAATAGTTGATATTTGTTTAATCTGTTTTTTATGTGTTATCAATATGTAACATTTTTACACAAGTCTCCATTTAGGAAAGGCATTTTGTTAAATACCGTTCATCTTCCTGTGCTCCACTTTTCCGCTCAGCGATGTGCATCTGAGCTTTGCTCAAGGTCCAGGGAGGAAGCCTAGAGCACCACTTCCAACTGCAGCATGAAAACAGCAGCAGCTTGCTTCCACTTCGTTTTACCTCTCTGTGTCTAAAATGAAGCTCCTTCTGGCTACCTTTATCTTCCCGCTGCCCTGAACAATTCTGAAGTGATTTATTTTGTTTGTTTGGTTGGGTTTTTTGTTGTTGTTTTTTGGCGGAACCGGGGATTGAACTCAGATCATTGAACTCAGATCTTTGCATTTGCCAGTCAAGCGCTTATCCTACTGAGCCATCTCCCCGGCCCCTAAAGTGATTTTTTTTCATCTGTGTCGTGTTGGGCTTTGTGAGAATCTTTGATTTACATTCTCCCAAGGGAAGCCACTGAGCCACTCCGATAACTTGCCTAGGTTGTTGTCAGTTGTTCTCTGGAGTGGCTGCAAAGCATCAACCTTGCCTCCAACAGACGTTTTGTTCTCTTGTTAACCACATGCCTACATTTGGTACTTGATAGCTTTCGAACATTTTGTCAATAAAACAAAATCTATACTGTTTTAATTTGTATATGCCTGATTATCAGTGATTTTTAAACACTTTTTAGTTTTGCTAGTTTTAGTTCTATGAATTGTTCATATTCTTTATCCATTTTTGTTGGATTTGCTACCTTTATTTTCCTGATTAAACAATGCCCTCGTATAGTCTGTATGACAAATCTTTTTGTTTTTCTTATGTCTTTAGTACAGGGTCTTACTATACAGATCGGACTTTTAGTGACTCTCCTGTTTTCAGCCTCCCGAGCACTGGGATTACAGGCTTGTGCCACCGCACCCAGTCTCAGTCGCTGTCTCAGCCCTACCCGGGGGCAGGGCTGGCACAGCACGCCAGGGGATTGAACCCCAGTCCAAGCACCAGACATTTTAGTCCAGTGAGCTATCTGGCCAGTCCTGTATGACAATTCTGTTTTTCAAATTTTCAAAAATCTTGCTTCCTACTGTAATTTGTATTTCATGATTTTTTTCAATTAAAATCAAATTGTCTTTAGATGAACAGAACAGTTTAATTGCAATGTAACCAAATTAATCAGTATTTTCCTTCAGGGTTTGGGCCTCTTAAATTTTGGGGGAAAAGTTATCTCCAATTTGGAGTCACCAAGATATTCTATATTTTCTTTTATGAACATTGTAATTTTACTATTAACATTTAGCTCTTAAATACAAGTAGAATGCCTTTGTATGTGGAGTGAAGGAGGGCCCATATTAGACTTGTCTTCATTTTATTTTATTTTT
>NW_004524693.1:376603-377975 GCF_000260255.1 Octodon degus
AAAAAAAAAAAAAAAACCCAGATTTTTCTTTATATCATGAGCTGTTTCTCCCAACACCAGGTATTAAATTACCTTCTTCTTTCACTGTGTTTTGCTGTTCTGCTTTCATTGGTCTACTGTTCATGAGGCAACTCGACTGTTTCCTTTACAAGGTTGATTTAGCTATTTACAGACATTTGTTTAGTTTCTTACAAATTCAACTAAAAATTTTATTGGTATTGAATTAAATAGATAAAGCTGGGAAAACATGGAATTTTTATGATAGGTTGTGCTATCCAAGAGTGTGGATTGTTTTTCATTTTTTGAATAATATTTATTCTTCTATGTCTTTTATTGAAGTGTTTCTCTGTAAAAGCATTCATTACATTACTCTTTTTTTACATTCATCTTTGTATTATTTATAATTTGTTCACTATTTTCACTAGTATAGGAGTTGATTTGCCTTTTCCCTTAGGTTCCTACTTGTATAAAGTAATGAAAATTTTCAAAATTGGTACTTTATCTAGAAACCATGCTAATCTTATTAATTCTAATACTGTACTTTACCTGTTAAATGTGTTGCTGTTAAAAATAAATAAATAAATAAATGTGTTGCTGTTGTTTTTTGCGTAGGTTTTAAATTTTGTAGAAGTAATTAAAATTTTATCTCTTTCTAATTCTTACGCTCTTATGCTTTTAATCAATTCATTTTTTCTTTATATTATTGGCCAGAGCTGACAATAATGTTAAGTGGTAGCAATAATAGATGGTCTTGAATTATGAATTATGGTGTTACTTCTGATCTTACAGAAAATGAGTTAAACTTTCTTCATTTGACAATGCTTGTAATTTTTTCTCAGTACATAACATAGAAATCATTGAGGGGCTGCAAGTCTGGCCTAGGACTAGAGCTCTTGCTTGGCAGGTGTGAGGTCCTCGGCTACATCCTTAGCACCAAAACAAATAAACGAACAATAGCAAAAACCGGTGAAGGAATTTTATATTTTTAGTTTGCTGAGAAGTTTCCTTTTTCTTCCTTCCATCCATCCTTTTAAGAAAGCTAGAAAAGGTCAATATCTCTTGTTTATTGTGCACATATTTTTCAGGAAACATTTCGTGCATCTTACATGTATTTTTATTTTTATTGTCACCAACCACCCTTAAGTAAATACTATTATTATCTCCACTTTACCCACAAAGAACACAACCTTAGAAAGGTTATATTTTTTTCATGTATTTTTATTTTATTTTTTTTCAAAATTTTATTGATAAACAGATAACAATGAGATAGTTTCAAATCAAATCGGAAGTACAGATTCAACAAATAACACACTGCATATATTCTTCTTAGTGGTTAATTGCTGTACAAGATGCAGACTTGAGATCCTATTTA
>NW_004524693.1:384981-421698 GCF_000260255.1 Octodon degus
AATTTCTGACATTGCCAGTCAAGCAGAAGACCCAATACTATTATGGACTACTGGACTCTTTTAGAATATTTTGCTGAGTTTGCACACCTATAATATTCAAATAACGAAACAACAAAAAGGGGATGCAGATGAATGTCCATTTTACATCTGTGTATTCAAAATGGTTAGGCTAGATATATAGTTACATTCTCTTAGTGAATAGAATGATTTGTTCTAATGGTGTTTGTAAGTAGGATATCATGTCCGCATCTTGTACAGCAATTAACCACTAGGAAGAATGTATACAATGTGTTAATTATTGAAACTGTCCTACCAGTTTGGTTTGAAAAAAAATTAAAATAAAGTAAAATTGTTACTGAAAAAAAAATTGTCATTGATAGGCTCATTTGTTGCGCGAATACGACAAGGTTCTCGGAGTTCACCCAAAAGACACTTGCGTCCTATGACTGTTTGTTTCCTCTTTGAAAGACAATCTTGGGGGCTTAGATCTTGCACTCTGTGTAACTGGAAGCTAATGACATAGTAAATGAATGATCGTTATTCTCTTCTCATTTTGAGTTGAACTAGTGTTTAAGTGCTTCCTTTACATCCTATGTATGAAAGCATGCATTGCTTTTGCATGTGTCCTGGAGCTGGCGTTAATGAACAAGCCAGGTCTGCTGATACACACGAGATGCAAGGGACAAATGGGGAGGGAAAAAGAAGCTCATTTTCAGCTACAGATCGGAGCCTTACCTTAGATGAGAGGGGGTGCATGAACGTGTTGAGCGTGTGTGGAGCATGAAAGAGTGGGCCTTCACTTGTCTGGAAAGCACTGCCAATTGGGTTTGCAGCACAAAAGTAGTTTGCCGTTACTGGTGAAGAGAACTGTATTTCATGCTGTTGATAGAGGGGGAAACACCTCTCCAGCCAAAAGCTTTCTGGGATGAACTGGGGTGCTCTCAAGTGAAGTATGAGTTTTAGGAACCACAAAGGTGAAGATCAGGATCTCTTTATTGATGGAAGGAAAGCTTCTGTCTGAGAGAGGGACAGAAGGGGATGCTAGTAGCTTGCCCAGGAACCTGCCTCTTCTAGGGATTTTTAGAGAGCAAAACCATGTATGAGCGGAGGCCGGTGCAAGGTGGGAAACACGGGACCTCACTAGATGGGCACGAGGGGGGACAAAACTATGGCTCATCAATGTAATGACAAGTAGAATCATGATTCAATCAGGATAGAATGGGAAATCTTGTCACATACCAAAGGGGCATGAATATAGAACAGGGGCTTTTCTTGTAGGGGGCTGGGTTAGTGACTCTTCCAGGCATCTGCAAGGTGAGAGACCTATTTAGAATACCAGTCCTCGAGTCTGTCCTTAGTGAGGTTTGCATTTGTTTGATCTTTTGTCTTGAGGGCTGGCCCACAGCAGGGGTGTCTCTCTCTCCCAAAGTTGTCAAGTCACCTTGTCTTCCATATTGTCTCCTTGAGAGCCTAGCCCTGTCTGACTGCCAATAGTATTTCAATCTAATTCAGCTGCCTACAACACTGACACTCAAATCTTGGTCGGGTTGACTTTAAAGGGAAAATTTGAATAAAATGCAAATATTGTGGTTCCTGCTGAGCACTGCTTATCTAAAGCTTCCCATCATTGAAGAAGCACTGCTTTCACATTTATTGTAGAAATGGCTTTAAATCACCCTTTCAGTTGCATTTTCTCACACTGGGAAGAATTTAAGTTTCAAATGAAATTTGTATTACTCATTTTATGTTGCTATAATAAATTATTTGAAGCTGGGTACTCAAACAGAAAAGAAGTTTACATAGTTTAAAATGCTGGAGCCTGAAAGTCTATGGATGGGCTCATGTCTTTCATTTCAATCAAAATAAAAGCACTTTTAACGTTCAATATTGCTCAAGAACAAATGATTTTACAAGAGAATTCTTCAGAAAAAGAAGTTAACAGTTTATGCTGAGTTGAAGAATATTTAGTAGATTATCTTTCTAGATATTAAAAAAAAGTCTTGCTATGAAAAATAACCTAAACAGTTGTCATTTGAAGAAAAATCTTTCTTTAAGTTGGGGGGAAAAAAACATGTCCCTAATAAAATCTTTAATACACAATCAAAATGTAAATATTTTGTCAAACCAAAGAGCAGAGTGAGGAGTAATGTTTATAAATGTGTCTTCTTAACTTTTCATAAAAAATAATACGTATTCTGTGAAAATTTTAAACATTACTTGGAAACAATTCATGAATTTGTGTGTCATCCTGGCAATAAACACTTCCATTTCTCCTGACTGCATCCAATTAATTTTCTTTTTTTTACTACATGTAGATTTCCAAATACTGCAATTGTCCTGAAATGCTTCTGATAAACATATTTTTTCTCCTTTAATGTATAGGTGTGGAGAATAATATCACTATTTTGTTTTGCTTTGTTTTTGCTTTTAAACTGGACCAGAAGGGCCAGCCTAATAGCTCAGCGGACTAAAGCGCCTGCTTAGGCAGAGCACAGTGGCCAGGGTTCAATCCCCAGGCCTGCCCAGCTGGCCCTGCCCCCCGGGACACAGTGAGATGGCAATTGAGACTGGGCATGGTGGCGCACGCCTGTAATCCCAGCTCTTGGGAGGCTAAACACAGGCGGATCACTATGAGTCCGATCTATGTAGTGAGACCCTGTACCAAACATAAAAAAATAAATAAATAAACTGGACTAGAAAAGTAGGCTATTTTTATATGAAGTCATTGGTTAAGGGATTTCTATTTACTTTACAAAACTTTGTGAAACCATAGAACATTTATAAGAAGAGTAATGTTTTACACAGGTTAATGCGGTCAAAAGGCTAGAATGAAATGAGGTAGGAAGAGAGAAAAGGTAGATGAGACCAGGTGAACAGAGGGATAATCTTATAGTGAAATGATTAGGAGTGAGGAGAAACAGGAGATTTCTCCTCTAATCCCATTTCTATCACTAAACTAGTTATATATGCAACCTCTAGCAAATCATTTAACTCTTCCTGACTTCAGTTACTGCATTTATAAAATGAGTGATTTGGCTTCGTTCATTATTGCTTTCAAATGTGCAGTTTTATAATTCTAAACAATGTGAAGTCAGGTCCCACCCATCTGCCATGAGAAAGCAAAACAGAAGAAAAATCTGACAGAAATTTTAAAAGTAATAATCTACTTGGCTTAGCTACTAATTGAACATAGAGTACAAGATGAACTGTCAAAAGGATTTTCAAATGTCACAGCTGGGTGACACAGAACAGGCAGTGCTCACAGTTAAGCAGAAGTGGAACCCTGTGAGATAAATCATTTTGGTGAAAGAACTTAATAAGTTAAAGTCATGTTATCTCTGTGGACTCTATAGTTGTGTCATACAACTCCAGGAGGCACTATTCTGTTGCATTAATAGTTTTTTGTTTTTTGTTTCTGTATTTTAGGGAAGGGTCTACAGGGTGTTCAGCGGCTCACTACTAAATCGGACTCATAATCCGCCTGTTTACAGCCTCCCAAGAGCTGGGATTACTGGCATGCGCCACCACACCCAGTCTCAATTGCCTTCTCATTGCACCCTGGGGGAAGGCCCAGCATGGCAGGCCCAGGGATCGAACTTCCAGCCCCTGGGCCTGCTTGCAGGTGCATTAGTCTGCTGAGCTATTTGGCCAGCCCTTGTTGCATTAATATCATCCCCTAGTTATTGCAGGCTAATCAGGCCCACAATCTCCTAAACTAGGCAAAGGATTAAATAAATGAGACAAATAAAATGATTTCAGGCCTTCAGGAGGATCCAGATCCTCTCACAGAATTCATGATTCTCCGGGTTAAAACAAAGAACTTCTCTAGGAGGCCCATACTCAAGAAAGGAGGGGAATACTGAAGAGAATGCAGAATCCGGGCAGGACTTGAGAGTCCCTTCAAGGGCTTCTCCAAGGAATACATTATGTTAACTTGGGAGAATTGTGTTACCTTCAGGAAGGCCTTCATCAGTGATGGATGCAGCTACAGCCTTTATTTTGCTAATTGTGGTTGGAGACAGATGTCCTTAGCTGTGGCTCTCTTGTCCTTTGAGGCCTCAGAGCTTCCCCACCATTACACATCTCAGTGGGACCAACAACACACAGAGGTTCACTTACTGTGAGTCTGTTGCCCTGGGCCTTGGGCAAACTAACAAGTAAACATGAAAAGCCAGTTGGTTAATCTAAAGCCTGTTCAGAGCCATTTTCATAGTGCTCTCCATCACTATTCTTGTGGTAGCCTATGTAAATAGACTGTCTGGATGCCAGAGCTTGGTAGTTACATGGTCTACACTATGATACATAACATTTTTTACTGTAGATATCCATACAGAATTGTATAAAAGACAGTTGGATATGCATCTGGTACTTGGGAAGGATACTTGGCAAATGTTGGCTTGAAGTTCAATAGTTAGTGATGAACAGTACATAAAGATTGTAAAGGAAGAAATACATGCTTGGAAGAGAACCGGTTACTCAGCTCTGAACAAACACATTGTGCTGGACGCAGGGGTGCACATGTATAATCCCAGCTGCACCAGAGGCTGAATGCTTGAGCCTAGGAGTTGAGGACTAGAATAGGTAGCCTAGCAAGGCTGATTCCTTCAATAGAAGTATAACAATTTATTACAAATGCTTGTTTTATAGTGATCTGTTCTGTCTCATTACATGCATAATGTTGCATAAAAATCACATGTAATGAATTGTTTATAGCCTCATTACAGATTATTCATTCTTCATTATTTTAAAGTTAACAGTAAGTTGTATGTCCAAAGTACAAACATTTGGTTAAAAATGATAAAACAAATTTATTGTCCAACACAAATGGCTTCAAAAGTTTTACTTTTATAGAAAAAGATTAGGTTTTAAAAATGGGCAAAGATTCAGAGGTTCTTATGTTCTAGAGATAAAATGAAGAACTCCTCCTAAACACAAGAATTTATTCTTGCACATTCACTCTGCATATTGGCACCATGAATCTTTCTGGTTGATAGTCTGTTTTCAAAAAGCTTTTATCTCTGGGGAGTATGTCAGACTGAGACTGAGTTATGAGGCAGAAAAATAAAACTTACTATTGAAAGGACCACCTGGGTTACTTTTGAGTCAGTCCAACTAATCTTGCTGGAGGATATGTGGTGTGACTAATTCAACAATTTGAAGAGAGCAGATCTATCTGAAGCTATATTTTTTCCTCTCTCCTTTGCTTCTTCCTCCACTCACTCATCTTCCTCTTCCTACTTATCCTCCTCTTCTTGTTTCTCCTTTCATATTGGTGATCAAACGTAACATTTCATGAACACTATAAATGTGTTCTACCACTGAGCAGTATCCCCAGCCCTGAGCCTATATTCTCCAATTAGCATTGAAAGTCAAAGTATTGAGGCTGGGGAGATGGCTCAGTGGAATAGGCGCTTCCCTGGCAAGTGCAAGGGCCTGAGTTCAATCCTCAGTTCCGCAAAAGAAAGAAAGAAAGAAAGAAAGAAAGAAAGGAAGGAAGGAAGGAAGGAAGGAAGGAAGGAAGGAAGGAAGGAAGGAAGGAAGAAAGTCAAAGTATTAGTCCAAGGGAAGATTTGTTTATGTCTTGCTACAGATTGAGTGTTTGTGATCCTTAAAACTCACTTATTAAAATCCTAATCCCCAAAGGAATGGTATTACCAGGTGGGACCTTGAGGAACAGTTAGGTGAGGAGAGCTCAGTCATCCCTTCCACCACATGAAGACCCATTTTACAAACCAAAAAGTGCAATCTCACCCAACACTAAATCTGTCAATGCCTTGCTCTTGGAGTTCCTAGCCTCCAGAACAGTGAGAAATAAATTTCCGTTGTTTTAAGCCATCCAGTCTATTAAATTCTGCTATAAAATGCAAGTAGCCTAAGACATCCATCTACTCATTAGTTCTAGAAATCTTTAGACACTCTGTTGATGCTGAAACCATGCTAGAAAATACATGCTCTGCCTTATAAACATCTTATTTCTATTCAAATTTCATTACCCATATTAGTCACATTTAAGTCCATAGAATGAATTTTGACAGCTTTGACAATAATAATTCTTCCTCAAAAAATTAAAATTTACCACCTGTCTTGGTTACTTTTCTCTCACTGCTGGGACAAAATACCTGACACCCAAAATTAAGGAAGGAAAGGTTTATTTAGCTCAGTTTGGGGAGGGTTCAGTTCATATTCAGCTGGCTCCAAGGCAGGCTGGCACATGGCAGAGGGCAGCAGTTCACAGTGGTGGAACCAGCAAAATAGCAAGGGCAGGGCTGGGGAGATAGCTCAGCAGTATAAGCACCTGCCTGGCAAGCACAAGGACCTGGGTTTGATCCCCAGTATAGCATGCCATGCCAGCCCCATGCCAAGCCATCAACCAAAACTGAGCATGGTGGCACACTCCTGTAATCCCAAGCGCTGGGCAGGCTGAGACAGGAGGGTTGCTATAAGTCTGAGCTGTGTAGTGAGGCCCTGTATGAAACAAATAAAAAAAATAAAAAAGATTTTTAAAAAACCAGCAAGGGGAAAAGGGGAGGAGCAGCGGCGGAGAGCAGCCTCTCTCCCTCCCTTCCTTCCTTACACCGCATTCAGGCTATGCACAGCTGTAGCACTCACACCTATAAGCCCAGCACTGGGCCAGGAATTAATCACAAACTCCAGAGGCCACCCCATGGCTGCATGAGCCTTTGGGGGAACACCTAGACACAACACGTAACACCACCCTTGAGAAGATTCAAAACAGTGATTCCCAGGCTATGAAAACATTCTTGAAGGAAACCAAAAACCGTGAAAGAATAAGAGTACAATAAAGTTGGCAAAGAGGACTCCTTTGAAAGAGTCCAATGATATTTAATCATTATAGGTAGTTTTGTGGAAAGAAGACAGGATTTGTATCAGACAGTGCTGGTTTCAATAATCATTGTCTTCTAAAAATAATGTATAATTGGGGTTTCATACATAGCACAACAGTTCCATCGCTGCAGTCTATTGAAAGTCAGTCCCTGATACGTGTGTTGGTAAAATATTTTTTATAAATATAAAAAACAAAATAAATGTATGACTGGGGGCTGGGGAGATGGCTTAGTGGAATAAGCGTTTCCCTGGCAAGTGCAAAGGCCTGAGTTCAATCCCTGGTTCGCCAAAAAAAATTTTTTTTTTTTTCACCAAAAAAAAATTTAAAAATTAAAAAAAAATAAATGTATGACCATTTGCCATTTTGTTTATTTGTGAGATTGTCATCATCTGACAAATGTAAATAATACATATTATATATGTTATTATATATAATATATATGTATCATTTAGGAGAATGAAATAAATGGAAGGTATTTCACTTGATATTTGTGTGCCACTTGGATACTAGATTGCGTTGAGGCACTCCTCTCAGGGTGTCAGTGTACGCCTCAAGACCTGTCACTGAGTCCAAGATCACATTCTTTATAAAAGACACAAGGCCTAGCAAGGGGGGAATTAGCCTACGGTGGCTCATACCTCATGAATGACTAGCTCTTGGACATGATGACAGCTAAGGACCAGCTACACAACTAAGAATTCATCTCTTATATCATCAAGTGAAGAAACTGTTTTTCAGCTTCATCCACAATGCAGCTTATATCCACAATTCATTCCTTTTCATTTTTTTTTCCTTTCTATATTTAGGAGAGGGTCTACAGGGTCTCACTACATAGATCAGACTTGTAGTGATCCTCCTGTTTTCAGCCTCCCAAGTGCTGGGGTTACAGGCGTGCGCCGCCCCGCCCAGTCTTCATTCCTTTTCAAGACATAATAATAGTTCATTGTACAGCCATACCACATGTTGTTTATCCATTAATCAGTTAATGGACTTTTAGATTCTTGCTACCTTTCAGTTTTCGTGAAGAGTGCTACACTAAACGTTCACATATGAATTTTTGTTTAAATACCTATTTTTAATTCTTTTGTGCATATACCTAGGAATGGGATTGTTGGGTCAAACAATAATCCCATGTTTAACTTTTTTTTTGTCTTTTTTGAGACAGGGCCTCGCTGTGTAGTTCAGGCTGGCATTGGGCTCACTTTGTAGCGCAATCTGGTATTGAATTTGCAATGATCCTCCTGCCTCAGGCTCATGAGTGCTGGGATTACGGGCATATGCCACCACTCCCAGCTCTGTTTAACTTTGTAAAAAAAACCATGAAACCATCTTCCATAATGGATATACCATTCTCCATTTCCACCAGCAGAATGTAAGGATTCCAGTTTCTACACATACTTATTAACATTTTCCAATGTCTATCTTTTTAAAATTATTATTATAGCCATTCTGGCAAAAGAAACATAACAGGAACACAAATGGGAATGTAGAGATCTCTCATGCTAAGACTGCTGCTTACCACAGGACTTAGAAGTGTGAGATTTGCCTGTGTTTGGGTGGCCATATCCAAAAAAATATTTTCCAGTCAAATATGCTGAAGCATTCCTCCCCCTCTTTTTTTTTTTTTTTTTTTTTTTTTTGCAGAACCGGGTATTGAACTCAGGCCCTTGCGCTTGCCAGGGAAGCGCTTATTCCACTGAGCCATCTCCCTGGCCCCACCCCTATGTTTTCTTCTAGTAGCTTTTCAGTTTCTGATCTTATATATGTTTTTAGTTCATTTTGAATTGATCTTTGTGACTGGTGAGGGAGATAGGTGTCTAGTTTCATTTTTCTATGTATAGATACTCAGTTTCCTAGCACTATTCATTTATTTATTTAAGATGGTCTTTTTTAAAAAAATTTAATTAATTAATTTATTTCTTTATTTGGTATAGGGTTTCACTATGCGGCTTACACTCATAGTGATCCTCTTGTGAGACAGCCTTGTTATGTAGTGCAGGCTGGCCTTGATTTCCCTTGTAGCCCAAGGTGGATTAGAACTCATGTGATCCTCCTGCTTCAGGCTCCAAGTGCTGGGATTACAGGTGTGCACTATTTCATTCAGCATCATGTATCAAAGACACTGTCTTTTCTTCATTGCTTGTTTTGGGCTCTTTTGTCAAAATGTAGTTGACTAAATATTTAGCTTTATTTCTGGGCTCTATATTTTTGTTCCACTGATCTGTGTGTCTATTTTTATGCCTAAACCATAGTTTCTTAGTTACTATAGCTTTTTTGTATATTTTGAAGTAAGGTTATCTCCAGCTTTGTTCTTTTTGTTCAAGATAACTCTGGCTATTTCTGGTCTTTTGTGGTTCTATGTGTGTTTTAAGATAGTGTTTTCCTATTTCTGTGAAGAATGACACTGGTTTGTAAATAGGGATAGGGCCTAAATGCACAAACAACAAAAAGTAGACAAACAGGATTGTGTCAAACTAAAAAGCTTCAACAGAGCAGAGGAAAAACTATCAACAAAACTGAAAGACAATTGATAAAATGGTAGAAAAATATTTGCAAACTATACACCATACAAGTGGTTAATGTAATGTACAGAATGCCTAAGGAAGTCAAATAGCTCAGTAGCCAAAAATATAAAATATTATAATTTAAAATGGCCTAATGACCTCAGTAGACAGTTCAGAAAGAATCTATACAAATAAAAAAAAAATTTAAAAAAGGAATCTACACAAATGAACAATAGATATATCTAAAATACTCAATATTAATAATCATCTGGGAAATACAAATCAAAATAAAATGAGATATCACCTTTCTACAGTTAGAAAAGCCTATTAGAAAAGTGAAGACTGGGCGTGGTGGCTTGTGCCTGTAATCCCAGCGCTTGGAAGGCTGAAAACGGGAACATCACTAAGAGTCCAATCTGTGTAGTGAGACCCTGTAGTCCCTGTACTAAATACATTTATTTTTTAATATTTTTTTGGCATAACTGGTGATTGAACTCAGGCCCTTGTGCTTGCCATGTAAGCCCTTATTCTACTGAGCTATCTCCCCGGCCCTCTAAATATGTTTTAAAAAAGAGAAAAGTTAAAAAGTACTAGTAAGGGGGCTGGTGAGATGGCTCAGTGGTCTAAAGCACCTATTTAGAACAAGTTTAGCAAAGCACAGGGACCACAGTTCAATCCCCCAGCACCACATGCCAGCCAGCCCCTCCCCCTGGTGGGCTGAGCTGGCCACACACACACACACACACACACAAATAAATAATTTTTTTTTATTTTTTATTTTTTTTAATTTAAACATAACATGTTTTTTTTTTAAATTTTATTTATTTATGTGTGTGTGTGTGTGTGTGTGTGGCCAGCTCAGCCCGCCAGGGGGCGGGGCTGGCTGGCATGTGGTGCTGGGGGATTGAACCATGGTCCCTGTGCTTTTTTTGCTAAGCTTGTTCTAAGTAGGTGCTTTAGACCACTGAGCCATCTCACCAGCCCCTAAAATTTTTTTTTAAAAAGTACTAGTAAGGTTGTAGAGAAAGGAAAACCTTTATACACTGTTGGTGGGAATGTGAACTCATACACTATTATGAAAAATTGTATTGATATTCCTCAGAAAATTAAAACTAAAATTACCACATGATTCAGCAATCGCACTGCTGGGTTGTATGCCCAAAGGAAATGAAATCGGTATGTTGAAGACACATATGTACTCATTATTTATAATCACTAGGATATGGAATCAACTTAATCTTCATGAATAGATTAATTAAGAAAACATAGCCCATATACACAACGGAATGCAATTCATCCATAAAAAAGAGATAAGGGGCCGGGGAAATGGCTCAGTGAAATAAGTGCTTCCCTGGCAAGCGCAAGGGCCTGAGTTCAATCCCTGGTTCTGAAAAAAGAAAAAAAAAAAGAGAGATAAAATCCTATCATTTGCAACACCATGGATGAATCTGAAGGACATGTTAAACTAAATAAGCCAGAAACCAAAAGACAATATCATATGATCTCATTGATATGCAAAATTTGAAAAAAGTTGATGTCACAGAAGTTGACATTAGACTAGTGGTTACTAGAAGCTAGAGAAAAGAGGTGGATGGGGAGATAGCTCAGTGGAATAAGCACTTGGCCTGGCAAGCACAAGGACCTGAGTTCAATCCCCGGTTCTGCAAAAAAAAAAAAAAGGTGGATAGGCAATGGGGAAAGGTTGGCTATGGTACTGTACAATGTGATAAGGCAGGTAAGGGGAATAAATACTGATGTTTTATGATATAGCAGTGTGAATATAATGAACAATACTGCATTATATATATCTCAAAATATCAAAAGAGATGATTTTCATTGTAATTACCCAAAAGAAACAATAAAGTTTAAGGTAATAGATATGTTAGTTAACCTAAATTGATCATTACGCAATGTATAAATGAATGATGACATTATATGGCATCCATAAATATGTAAATTGTGATATGTCAAATGTCCATCAGCCTAGGAATGGATAAAAAAAATGTGGCTTTTTTAATACAATGGCGTACTATTCTGGCGTACTATAAACTTGAGATATTTGTAGGCAAAAGGATGTACCTTTTTTTATTTTTTTTTTTGGTGGAACCAGGGATTGAACTCAGGCCCTTGCACTTACCAAGGGAATAAGGCAAGCGCTTATTCTACTGAGCCATCTCCCTGGCCCCTGGATGTACCTTGAGACCGTATTCTTAAGTGAATTACATTGACTCACATATGTAAACATTGCATTTTCTCCCTGGTATGATAAACTGAGTGAATAAAGTCCAAAATGTATAATATTGTGAAATGGGAAGAAAATGTTTGAAAGGAAAGAGGAATTAGGGGAGGGGAGAGGGAAAGGAAGAAAAGGAAAAGGAAAAAAGCTAAAAAATAAAAATAAAATGGAAGCAAAGCTTTGTAAAGTAGGGAGGGAAAGGGGAGTTGAAGGGAGAAGAGGGGATTGTGAAAAAAGAGGAATCTGCATATGTCATGTACAAGTATAAATTCTCTATAATGAATATGATCATTATGTATAAAAAATTTTTTTTCCAAGAATTTTTTTTTTAGCCTCAAATTATGACAACCTTATATTTTGAAGTGTTCTTCATAAATATCTAACTTACTTGATCTCACAAATGTAACTGAATGATAAAATCCCAGTAAGGATAATTTTTGTCCAGTGTAGTTTTTGTCCTTTTATGAAACACTAAATCCCATTGATTTAATGACAGAAGTTAATGAAGATATCTCCAGGTATTACGATATAAGAAAACTGTAAGATCTATTGGTTGAAGGCTGGTGTGTGAAAATTTCCAAATATATTATTGATCATATACTTGCTCTTGGACATAGAATGGGGAGAAGGAAAGCTCAAAATTGTATATGACTGGGGGGTTAACAACCTAAGTTTGCAGACCAAAATTAGAGAAAAAGGAGGGCTGCAAGGAAAGCCAACATTTTGGCCCTAACCTTCTAAGGTCAATTAAGACTCAGGACATATGAGAACTTGTACTGTAACGTCATGTAACTCAGTAGTGTCCCAAATTTTCTGATCAAGGAGATTATGGAGCTAAAGAGGAAAGTGATCTATGATGTAGACTGTGCCTAAGGAGAGTCACATGGAGAGAAAACCCTCTCTCAGGCTTTCACAGAGAGCACACTGGCCAAGCAATGGCCGTGACTCATCCACATGGCTGACACTGACAAAGGTTCTACAATCTGAGGTACAGGATCTCAGGATAAATCCTGAGGGGATTTCACTGACCTTCTCAGACCCAAAAGCTACAACTCTTGTTGCATAGGTCCTGCTTTACCTTGGTCTTAACCATCCAGCAGAAAAGTATAAAAACAAAATATAAGAAGTAAAGCCATGCTGTTATGTTGAGCTGTAGGGGACTCAGGTCAACAATTTCTGACATTGCCAGTCAAGCGGAAGACCCAGTACTATTATGGACTACTGGACTCTTTTAGAATATTTTGCTGAGTTAACACACCTATAATATTCAAATGATGGAACTAAACAAAAAAGGGGATACAGATGAATGTCCATTTTGTATCTGTGTATTCAAAATGGTTAGGATAGGGACCAGGGAAATGGCTCAGTAGAATAAGCCCTTGCCTGACAAGTGCAAGGGCCTGAGTTCAATTCCCGGTTTCACAAAAAAAAAAAAAAAAAAAAAAAAGGTTAGGATAGATATATAGTTACATTCTCTTAATGAATAGAGGGATTTGTTGTAATAGTGTTTGTAAATAGGATATCATGTCTGCATCTTGTACAACAAATAACCACTAGGAAGAATGTATGCAATGTGTTAATTATTGAAACTGTCCTACCAATTTCATTTGAAACTGTCTCATTGCTATATGTCTCTCAATAAAATCATGGAAAAAAATAAAATAAAAAATTGGATATGACCCCCTAAAACAATATGGGAATGGGAGCAGAACAAGACATTAAAGGTTATTTGGCCAAAGAGTGATGGAAGCAGGCAATGCCAATTGCATCAAGGAAGGAAGATGACAATGTCTAGCCAACTTGAAATAGGGCCAATACTTAGAATTGACTTGGAAGGACATTGAAATGAAGGCTGTTTATCAAGGTCCTTAGAAAAAGTGTTACAAAATCATAGCCCAGCTGGATTGCTAGGAAGTAAGCACTAGAACAATGGGTGCTAGGTAATCAAAAGTAAGAAGACAGTTTTTTAATCCTGTTTAGGTAATGGCCAAAATCAGTTTCTCAAAAGACAGAACATTTGACATAGTTGTAGAAAGGCAGGTAAAGTTATTAGAATAGAGCGGTGGTGCTGAATTTATGGCACATATGTTGGTTTTCTTTGAAGACAAAGGATGGCAATGTATGTGTTGTTTTTTCTAAACTAAAATCTCAATATAGGGGCCGGGGAAATGGCTCAGTGAAATAAGCGCTTCCATGGCAAGTGCAAGGGGCTGAGTTCAATCCCTGGTTCTGCCACAAAAACAAAACAAAACAAAACAAAATCTCAATATTCAGGCTTAATTGCAATGTTGGAACTTTGTGATAAATAAGTGGGCTTTGGGTTGAAGTTTGGGCTCTTGTCTCTAAAAGGTTTGCCATTGCTGGAATTGAGGGGAATTTCAATTAAACATGCAGAAAAGATCAAGGAAAATGAAGCCTTGCTGCTTTCTAAGATGACTGATAGTGCAAAGACCTACTATGGGAACCAAAGTTCTTCAAAGGCAGTCTCAAGGAGTAAGTCTATGACAGTGTACAGTGATACCTCTGTTCATGAACTTAATTGGGTCTATGATTTTTGGAAATAATGGTCATGTTTGTGTTTGTGTGGGAGAAAAGGCTGCAGTCATGTTTATCACCCGATGCAGAGTTTGGAAATAAAAATATATGAAGCCAGGTGTGGTGGTGCATACCTGTAATCCTAGCATTTGGGAGATTGAGGCAGGAGGATCTCTTCAAGTTCAAGGCCAGCCTGGGCTACATAGTGAGTCCAAGAGCCTGAACTACATAGCCAAACCCTGTCTCAAAAAAAATTGGCCAAATTCTTTTGTTTGTAAACCAAATTGTTTGCAAACAAAAGCATTCATGAAGTGAAGTACCATTGTATTCTGAGGAGAAACTATATGCCCAGGTAGACATACCAGTCCCAGTGTAAAGAAAGCAGAATGTTCAAAGCCAGGCTTTATGACTTACTGGCTACACAACGTTAGGCAAAGCGCTCCTCACTCAGTGTTCTCATCTGCAAAATGGGGACAATGACATTTCGCTCACATGGTGGTTAGGTGATTAAATTATGTAACAGCTGGAAAGCATGCAGCTCATAGCAGGTATTCAAGGTAAGCTAACTTTCATTATTGTTCTTCTTTTTTGTTTTTGTTTTTGTTTTGTTTTGTTTTTGGTAGAACCAGGGATTGAACTCAGGCCCCTGCACTTGCCAGGGAAGCGCTTATTCTACTGAGCCATCTCCCCGGCCCCTTATTGTTCTTATTGGACGTAGCAGCTATGGCTTTGGGTTTTTTTTTAATGAAGAATGTTATAAACAATACCACTGGCATGATAGAATGTCAAATTCATGAGGTTAGCACCTGGCTTGTACCTGAGACAGGCAAGGCCATCAGCATGCTGCATCTAGAAGATAACTAGCAAACACGAGCTTGAGACGTTGCAGAAAATGCCCAAAGAAGACTGAAGAAAGGATATTAATTGTGCATGAGTCGATAAGCCACTTGGCCTCCCCAAATCAGGACTTTTGCCCCAAGCCACAGTGAGGTATATAAAAAGTACCTGCAAGTTCCTATTGGTACCTTCCAGTATACACTGGCTATCTGATCTCACCTGTCTGCTACCACATTGACCTTCTCACTGTTCCCCAAATGTCCTCAGTCTATTTCTACCTTGGGCTTTGTTCACCTACTGTTTTTTGTATTTTTGTTTGTTTTGTTTTGTTTTGTTTTGTTTGCAGAACCAGGGATTAAACTCAGGCCCTTGCGCTCGCCAGGAAAGCACTTATTCTACTGAGCTATCTCCACGGCCCACCGCTCACCTACTGTTATTCCACCTGGCTTTCTCTCTTGGACAACACAGGACCTCTGCCCTCACTTCTTCAGTCTTTCCTCATGTCTCACCATCTCGGTGATATTTTCCTAAGTTCCCTGTTTAAGGGAGTCCCTAACACTCCTTACTCCCTTTTATCGTTTCTATTTTCTGTCCATATCACTTTCTACCATCCAACATACTGTCTAGTGGCAGTTGCAGAAGAACAGCTTAATTTTTTTTTCAGTGTTGGGGATTGAACCCAGGGTCTTCACATAGAGCTATGACCCCAACCCTTCTTAAAAATTTTAATTCTGAGACAGAGTCTTACTAAGTTGCTAAGTTGTTCATAGTAGGCTCCAATTTGTGATCCTCCTACCTCAGCCTTTCAGAATGCTGACATTATAGGCTGTGTCACCATGCCTGGCTACAAGGGGAAGCTTTTATCTTTATTGTTTGGTGCTGTATACTCAGTGCTTAAAACAGTACTTAGCACAGTGTTATTGGTCAAAAATATTAGGTTGGATAATTTTGTTCAATGTCAGTGCAGCCACATGCTCAGGACCCTAATAGCCAAGCAAATCAGAATCCAGGGGTGGGAAAGGAATGTGAGGTGAGGAGTAAGCAATCCTCCCACGGCTGCTTTTCCTCTGTGTGATACCTGGAGACACACCGATAAGATCTGCAATTGGTGGAAACAGAGAAAGAAACAGTTCATTTCCGGTTACATGAAGGCAATTCAGGGAGTAAGTCTGTGCTTGGGCTCACTTTTACTTTGGTGTGTGCTCAGGTGTAGCAGATCAGCAGGCCAAAGCATGTAAATAGCATAAAGACAAGGTTGACTTTGCTACCTCAGCTTCCTTTGTATCTCACATGCTAAAAAAATGTTAGGTGAAGTAGTGAAAGGGTAACGAGATGATTGACTTGACAACATTTATTAAACATGTAGAGGCAAGATTAATCTAAGTTATGAAGAAAAAACCTTGTTGTTCTAAATCTGAATGTGAGAATAAAATGTGAGAATAATAATTCAAACTGAAGAACTGAAAAAGGAAAGACTTCCTTATTTCTTTGTTTTTGAATTATCCAGCTTTCTGTCACTGAGACAAAATACCTGAGAATAACACCTTCAGGAAGAAGGGTTTAATTCCATTCCAGGTTTTAGTCAGTGGCCACTTGCCCTATTGCTTCTGGGCCTGTAGCGTGACAGAGCATCATGCCAGAGAGAAACTTGTGGAGCAAAGCAGTTCACTGCCAGGTAGACAAGAGGCAGAGAGAGGGAGCAGGGAGGAAGTGGCTGGGGACCAGATACCATCCTTGAGGACATGCCCTCATGACCTGCTCCTCCAGCTAGGGCCCAACTCCTAGGTTGCCAGTGCTTCCCAGTAATGCTCTGAAATTATGAATCGATCAGTGGATTAATCCACTGACAAAGTTATTGCCCTGTGATTCAGTCATTTTCACAAAGCCCACTAGCCAGCAACCAAGCTCCCAACACACATTATTTGAGAAACATTGTAGACCTTATCTATAAAACTTTTCCACAGTTCCAAGCTCCAAGCAGTGATCAAATAACCACTGGTACAATTTTAAACCAATGAAGATAATGTTAAAGATGGAAGATGAATTTGGTTTCTTCTGGATTTTCCTATGATTCTTTTGTGTCTCATGTACATTGTCTTAGGGGGCGGGGGAGATAGTGCAGTAGAATAAGTGCTTGCCTGGCAAGCGCAAGGGCCTGAGTTCAATCCCCGGTTCCGCAAAAAAAAAAAGTCAATGTACATTGTCTTTGCCACATGATTAAGAATTGTACAATATAGTACTCAAAACTTTATCTAGAGTGATCATGAAAGAGAAAGAAATGAAAGGGATACACATAGAACAGAAGAAATCAAATTTTCTTTTTGAGCAAAGGAGAAGATTCTTTATATGTGAGATTTCAATAAATCTGTCAGAAGTTCTTTACTTGTGGTTGACAAATTTAGCAAAGTGGCAGGACACAGGTCAGTACATAATCAATCACATTCCAGTACATTAATCATAAATTCACCAAGAAAAGAAATAGGAAAAACGATTTCAATAGCAACAGCTTTGCAAATTAAATATTTAGGAATCAATGTAAGTAAGAACATGAAAGATGCCTATAATGAAAATTATAGAACACCAATGAGAGAAATTGAGGGCATTAGAAAATACACAGTTCTTATTTTGGAATTGACAGAATTAATATTGTTGAAATGGTATACTATCAAAAGCAATCTATAGGTTCAATGCCATCCTCATCAAAGCATCAACAATAATTTTCAAGGAAATAGGAAACGCAATGCGGAATTTCATCTGGAACAAGAAAAGACCCAGAACAGCAAAAGCCATTCTGAGCAACAAGTGCAACGTTGAAGGTATCACTGTATTAGATTTCAAGCTACATTATAAAGCTATAGAAACAAAAATATAGCACTGGCACAAAAACAGAAATGTAGGCCAGAGGCATAAAATGGAAGACACAGAAACAAAGCCAAGCACTTAGAACCCTGTTTTTTTTAAATTATTATTATTGATACAAGGGAGCCAAAAACATGCTGTAGAAAAGACAGTCTCAAAAAGAAAAGACAGTCTCATCAACAAATGGTGCTGGGAAAACTACAGATTCATGTACCAAAAGTTAAAATTAGATCCCTGTCTTCATCCTGTTCTAAAGTCAAATTGAAATGGATCAAAGACTTAGGCATAAAACCAGGAACATTGAAACTGCTAGGAAATGACACAGGGGAAACACTTAAAGCCCTGGGTGCATGCATAGGCTTCCTGAACAGTACTCCAAAAGCATGGGAATTAATTCCAGAAATCAACCAATTGGATTACATCAAATTAAAATGCTTCTGTATGGCAAAGGAAACAATAACAGAGTGAAGAGACAGCCTCCCAAACGGGGAATTTTTTGCTAGCTACTCTTCTGGTAAAGGACTAATATTTACAGTATATAAAGAACTTCAAGCCCCATAAAACTATAAACCCAATAAAAAAGTGAGCAAATCAGTTGAGTAGATACTTTTCTTTTTCTTTCTTTCTTTTTTTTTTTTTTTTTTTTTGGCAGAACTGGGGATTGAACTCAGCCCCTTGTGCTTGCCAGGGAAGCGCTTATTCCACTAAGCCATCTCCCCGGCCCCTAGTAGATACTTTTCAAGAGAAGTTTAAGTATCCAAAAATCATATGAAAAGTGTGTAACATCTCCAAACTTATGAAAATTAAAGCTACATTGAAATTGCATCTTAAAAAAAAAAAGAAATTGCATCTTAACCCAGTCAGTAGAGCTATCACTAAGCAATGAGAAACAATGAATGGTGGCAAAAATGGAGGGAGGGTCTTGTAACCCCAGCTCTTGGGAGACTGTAAACAGGTGGATCAGTAGGAGTCTGGATCTAGTAGTGAGCCCCTGAACACCCTGTAAACCCTTCCCTAAAGTACAAAAAAAAAAAATGGAGGGAGGGGAGAGGACCCTTGTACCTTATTGGGGGGAATGTAAGTTAGTACAACCACTATGAAATCAGTATGGAGACTTCTCAAAAGACTAAAGATAGAAATACCATTTGCCTGAGCTATACTTCTGAGTATATTTTCATAATTGAGAACCAGATACTGTAGGGATACATGTAAACTCGTGTTTAGAGCAGAACAATAACAATAGTTAAACTGGAACCAACCTAGATTTCCATCAATAGTTGAATGGATGAAGAAAATGTAATATGTATGTCACACTGGAACAGTAGTCATAAAGACGAGTGAAACTATGTCATTTGTAGGGAAATTGGTGGAACAAGAAACCATCCTGTTAAGCAAAATTAGCCAGTCTTAGCAAGTTAAATATCATGTGTTTTCTCTTATATGAGAAACCAAATAAATAAATAAGTAAAATAAAGGAAAGCAGACCCAAAATCATGAGATAGATTTTTGGAAAAGGGTAAAGGGATTGAAATTGATTAAGATATAGCGGGCCCGCCCACTAGCTCAGTTGTTTCAGTGACTGCTTAAACAAAATAGTCAGTCTCTGGGATCCGTGGTTCGATTCCCGCATACTCAAGGCAATCCAGACCAGCACTGGAGGCAATCTGGAGACGCAAAAAAAAAAAAAAATTGATTAAGATACATTAAATGCATGTACAGACTGTTCCAAATCAACTTCATCATGTAATATTAATGTGATAATAAAATATGATAAAATTCTATAAATAATTGTGTGTGGTTCATGGGAATATAAAATAATGACACATTTTCCCTTATGACAAATACATTCACTGAAGAGTTTGTATATTTTGTTGTGAGACAGGATTCATACAAAAAATCTAGAATGGTTCCCAAAGGCAAAGAGAGCTGTATAAACATAATCAAGGAACCAAAATAGAGCCAGGCACGGTGGTGCATGCCTATAATCCCAGCATTTGGGAGGCTGAGGCAGGAGGATCACTGCAACTTTGAGATCGACCAGGGATACATAGTGAGTTCTAGGCCAGGGTGAATTGAACAGTGAGATCCTGTCTCCAAAAAAAAGGAGGGGGGGAGCAATTTGTTACAATTTGTTGGCAGTATGTAGGTATGCTCTGATTGTGGAGAGTGATGGGTGCATTGCTACTAATAGCTGTTCACTGTGGGTGACTGTAAATCAGTCCTTCTCCTTAGAAATAAATTTATGAAGTTATGTCAAGATATTTGATTTTTAGCATTACATAGCCCTAGGTCTTCATTCTCCCATTAATACTCCAAATCCTTATGCAATGCTCTCTCTATCCTCAAGTACCACTGATTTACTGGCAATACATATTTTCATAATTAAACAAAATTGAAAATGTTCACAGAGGAAATAGTTTGTTTCCTTCTTGATTAACGAATAGCTGTAGCACAATTAGGAAATGCTCCTTCTCAGTTTCCACTGCTTCACAGTAGAGTGAGTGGACTCAATCCACAGTATGAAAGAAACCAGGAAGAAAAAGAACTGCACATAGCTAGACTAACTTCAGAACATACATAGACTCAGAATAGAGGAGCTGGGGCTGGGGTGATGGCTCAGTAGAATAAGTGCTTGCCTGGCAAGCACAAGGGCCTGAGTTCAATCCCTGGTTGGGGGGGGGGAAGTAAGGATAAAATCATTTTAATATACATTACAGTTTCATTTTTAATAATATATTTCATGCAGTCCACTAAATGTGGAATACTTTTGATTAATTTAGAATAAATAGAAACCGTAAAAAATATACTCCAAAGCTTAAGTTAAATATTTTCATTGTGTCTTGATGTCAATACTAAGAATTTAGTGTGTACTTTTTACCTCAGCATCAGGAAGTCGTTGTTACAGGGAAAAAAATCACTTCCAACCCTCGTGATTCCTTAAGGATAGAATGAGATCAAAAAATTGTGCCATCTTGTTCTCTGGTTATAATAAGAAGCTGCCGTGGGACTGGAGGCTTAGCTCAGGGGTAGAGTGCTTTCCTAGCAAGTGCGTGGCCATGGGTTCACTAGCTAGCATCGTAAAAAGGGAAAACTTAAGCAAAAGCTGGTCAGTCTTTGGCTATTTATTCGCTATTTTCCATCTTCATTTCCTGTAATGCATTTCTCCTCATATGATACTGTCTTTGTTACTTTGTCATTGCTTAGACAAAATACCCAACAGGGTATTGTCATTGCTTAGACAAAATACCCAACAGGAAGGAGGAAATGTTTGCTCACTATTTCACAGTTTCTAGAGGTATCATTTCGCAGCTGCCTGGCTCCAAGGCTGAGTGGCACATGGCGGGGGGGCGTCACAGACAAGAAGCAGTCCATGGCACAGTAGGGCAGTGAGAAGGCAGCAAATAAGAGACAAGCAAGAACCCTCTTTCTGTCCCTTACATTCTATCCAGGCTACTTCTGCCCTTAGGGTAACACTCACCCCCATTATGGGGCACTGTAATCCTACCCAGAACTACGCTAAACCAATCAGTGGACTAATTTAGTAATCACACACTCTTTTTTTTTTTATCTTCAATATTTGAGATTTTATTGGTTGTGTTGAGGATCAGTACACATGATTCACTTTGTACACAATTCTTAACACATATACCAAAAAAAGTCATGGATTGTTTTTCAGTTGTTCCAGTCACTTTCCAGCTTCAAATTTAGAGGTAAATTTTCTGTAAGGGGATTAAGTACCGGTATCTTCAAATGCTGACAAAGCATTAAGTCCCACCAATTCACAATTTTGTATCACACATACACTACATATTCAAATTTTTGATTTTTTTTTTTTTCAGAAAAGGGGATTGAACTCAGATCCTTGCGTTTGCCAGTCAAGCACTTATCCTACTGAGCCATCTCCCCAGCCCCAAAATTTTTGATCTTTCACAGCACATTAACAAAATGAGGCAAGCCAGACTACCACTACCAAAGGTGTTACAGAGTGCACACGATTCTGACAGGGCAACAATTAGGATGTAGTTTTCTTTAGGAAACAATTCTACCAAAAATCATGAGAACAGAAGTCATTTAAAGTATCCAAGACATATTAAATGCAGGACTGTAATTCCAAATTGCCATTTAGTATGCTTTGTATTGCAGGATATAAAACTAATCCCCACCTATGGAATGTTAAGCTGACACCCAAGACAGTCAAAGCCTGCCATAATTCAATATCCCACTATTTCTGGTTGTACCAAAAAATAACCAGAGAATGATTTCACCCTACAAAAAAGCATTTACACTTAAAAAATGCGATGAGGTGGGATTCCCTCCTTTTAAAAAATGTTTCTAGAGCTACTAAAAAACTTGCATTTACAAAAAGTTGATAAAAATATTCCTCTGGATTGTACAAGAAGGGAGACAGGGAGCACTGATAAGATGTGGTGTGTGATTAGTCAGACTGGGCTGCTCTTTTGCTCCATCAGAGGCTACACTCTCATTTTTAGTTTCTCCATTTTCCGCAGGTAAATCTTCCTTGGTTTCTTTCTTTTTTTTTGCAGAACCAGGGATTGAACTCAGGCCACTGCGCTTCCCCCGCCAAGTGTTTATTCCACTGAGCCATCTCCCCGGCCTCCTTCCTTGGTTTCTTGATTAGCCACTTCAGCCTGTTTTCCCTTGGCTCCCCTTTTCCCTTTTGCTTGCACTTTTTTGTCCGAAGATTTATCCTTTCCCGCTGCCTTTTTTTGGCTTCGTTTCCACTTTAGCTGGAACAGGTTTAGCCGACAATCTCGCCGATCTCCTCTTGGGCTCCTCCTTCGCCACCCCTTCGGCTGAGCTGACCTTCCTCTTGGGCATCTTGGTGGCGCGCAGGCCGCGTGTGGAGGCTACAGGTCCAGGCGCACGGGAGCCTCGCGGAGAATCACACACTCCTGATGCAGCCACCTCAAAAAAGCCTCACCTCACACTGCAGGAGGGTTTGGGGGATATCCACACACCAGCCATGACAGATACTCTTTGCTGTATCAGGCTTGCTGAGCAAAACCTAGAAGGCGACCATCCACAGGAGGGTGATTTAAGAAGGCAGAGTGTTGAGGCCAAGAATACCAAGGTGTAAAGCACAGGAACCCAGTCGCAGGCTCAGGGTTCACGTGCACCACTCCTGTCCCTGGGAGCATTCTGTACCCGGAGTCATGGCAAGCTTTTGCTCTGTAGGAACTGAATGGTAAGCAGAAACTCAGACAGACAACAGAGAGGATTTATAGGAACTGGAGTGCCATCAAAGAGACGTTATCAGTCATAACCACATCTAAGCCGTGTTACTAGAACAAAGTGCAGAAACAGAGCAAGAATACCAAACAGATTGGCTTTTACAGAAAAAAAGATTATTGGAGAGTATTATATTATTCTTACTGTCTTGGTCTGATATTTATCTGAGGTTGGAGCACGGCTAAGCACACTGATAGGATTATGTGGCTCTGATCGTGGAGGCCTACTAGACAGAATTAGGCTGATCACTGTTCACTAAATAAAACACCACTGGTTTAGGATTAGTAGAAAATTTGCAAGCTATTCTCTGCTGCTTTTTTTTTTTCCACGTATTTGGTTGTTGCAAGGTCTCTCTATGCAACTCAGACTTGTTGTGATCCTCCTGCTTTCAGTCTCCCCAGTGCTGGGATTACAGATGTGTGCCACCACACCTGGACTCTGGCTGGCTCAGCCTGCCCTGGGAATAGGGCTGGCAAGGCATGTGGTGCCAGGGATCCAACTGCAGTCCCTGTCCCTGTGCTTACCTAAGCTTGCCTAAGTAGGCACTTCAGTCCACTGAGCTACCTCACTGGCCCTACTGCCCATTTTTCATAACTCATTAGATAAAAATGATTTTTATAGTTTTAGGGATTGAACCCAGGGCTTCATGCATGCAAAGTAAGAACTCTACCACTACGTTACATACCCAGACCTAAAAATGATTTTTACTTGTTTAACTCATTGAAAACACTCAAGGGGCTGGGGAGACGGCTCAGTAGGATAAGCGCTTCCCTGGCAAGTGCAAGGGCCTGAGTTCAATTCCCGGTTCTGCAAAAAAAGAAAAAAAGAAAACACTCAAAAAGAGTAATATTTTTGAATACATGGGAATTTTATGAATTCCAGGGTCCATAAATAACAAGATATTGAGCAAGATTCATGCGTATATATTGAATATGGCTACTTTCATGCTATAATGCTGAGTTGAATACTTAAAGCAAATATCACTTGGCCTGCAAGACTTCCAATATCCACTATCTAGATCTTTACAGAAAGTATTTTCGAACTCTGGTTTGGAACACAAAGTGCACTGATAAACAGAAATCTCATTCAATATGTAAGACTTAATGACACTTAACTCCATAAGGAATTATTACAACTCTGGTAGATGTACACATCACAGCAGAGAGAAGCCAGCAATCACTGAGTATGTTTTTGTGACTAGCACTGACAAAGAGAGAAATTAAATGAAGCAAAGCGTGGGGGACAGCTTGTCCTAGCTCTCCTCTGACTGAGGCTGGGGATATTCCACCTTCTACGTCTAGTGAGCCAAAATCTGCCTCAAATCGGGAGAGTAGTGGGAATTCCTTCCACACAGTGAGTATGATTGCTGCCCAAAGTGCTCCAGGCTTGGTGTGTGCCCACTGAACAATTTCCTTTTCTCTGCCTCACTAGTATTGGGCTCTAGTCTATGACTTTCCATTTGCATTGGTTTTCTGATTAGGGTTATCATCCTCAACAGAAGCCTACATCTTACCCTGAGTTCAATCTGCCTGGCTAGGAACTTAATACTCCAAGAAATCTTTTCTCCTTCCTCTGCCTCTGGGAGCTGAATTCTGCTCTGCATAACTTCCTTTTTTATCTGATGTCCTACTCTAACACAAATAGGTCATCCTAGACCAGGACTTGTCCTCAAATGTTTATTCCTAGTGCTTTCCCACACCCCATCCCCAGAACCCCAGAATCTCTTCAGTAAAGCCTAAGCTTATCTCTTTTTTGTAGCAACTGATTTAATTTTCCAAACACAGTCTAAAGAATATATTACTACAACCAAGCTAGTCCTTGAAATTTCAGTCGCGCTTTTCCCAAGATTCTTTTCTACACCTTTCTTTTCCTTCTATTGAAGTGCCAGCATGCATTTGGGTCCAATATATATTAATTACAGGGCTGGGGAGATGGCTCAGTGGAATAAGCACTTCCCTGGCAAGCACAAGGGCCTGAGTTCAATCCCTGGTTCCTCCAAAATATATATATATATATATATATATATATATATTAATTACAGTAGCCAAAACATCATAGAGAATTAGAACTGGAAGAAAACCTACATGTTGCAGATGAGAAAGCCCATTTGAAGGACCATATAGGGGAACAGACATATCAATGATTTCTAATAACTAAGGAGTAAACAGCTTTATATCCTCCCAAAGGTGCTTTGGAAAGTAAAATTAAAGAGCGTGAACTATCTTTAGTGAGTCAATTATGAATTTATTTATTTTGGGTCCAACATAAAAAAGCCAATACAAACCAAAGTAAAGTGAGTCACAATTGACTTTAAGGATTCTTTCAGAGAAAGGGAGCTAGAGAAAGAGCATGAGCAGAATCCCATTTTGGGGACCATACGCAAAGAGACTTCATTTTCCTAAGAAATTCTATTGTTTGCCACTACAATTCCCTGTTTCAGCTTTTTCCGTTGTCTTTATAGATTTCTGTGATTACTTCAATGCCTAAATCTTTAACAAGGAAAATCTCTAAACAAATCTCAAATTGTACTTGCTCAGTTACTTTCTAATGTAATAGCTAGAACAGCACAAATCCTGACCAATAAGAAAGGAATCCACCTTATTGTCATACCCACCTATATCTACTAAAGCTAGAGGAAAGGTAGAACCAAGGTACTCTGATAATTTCCCCAAAGGAAATGGACAAAAATCCTTCTCTATAATAGGCAAGTGGTAGGGTGGAAGTGGAGATTTGTATGGAATATGTCTCCCCTGGCTAATTTTTCAGAGCTATCAGAAGGTTCCTTCCTCATAGGGACATTCTTCATACCTTGCTTGTGACTGTTGAAGCAGAACGTAGTATAACCTGTCCAATCGATGTAGTTGCCCTCTGGGTTCATTCTCCTGTGAGTGACCACAGATCGCGAAGATATCTAGATGGATTTGGTCAGTCATGTCACGAGTGTCACCGCCACTACTGCACAGAATGTTTTTACATTGTAACAGCTCCTACCCTCCCATGTAACTACTTTTTATATATGCATGGTGGTTTATAAAAAGATTGGCCCACATACTGCTTTGCTTCTGTACAGAACAGCATTAAGGGGGCCAGGGAGATGGCTCAGTGGAATAAGTGCTTCCCTAGCAAGCACACGAAGGCCTGAGTTCAATCCCCAGTTCTGCCAAAAAAAAAAAAAAAAAAGGAACAGCATTAAGTCCCTAGTACACTGCAAGAGCTAATCGAGTGAAGAATAGAGAATGTGAACAAGTACTTAATAATTCACAAGCAGGCTCACCATGGAGGAACGATGATTTCTTGAACTAAATAAAGCTGAAACCTGAGCTACATAGTGAGAACTTGCCTGGAAAAGAAATAAGAAAATGAGTATGTATATATTATGATTTATGCTTAACAATGAAAAATATTATGTGATGTATTTCCTTTCATCAAATTTTTCTCATGTAGTTTTGTTTGTTTGTTTTTTATTTGCAGAACCAGGGATTGAACTCAGGCCCTTGAGCTTGCCAGAGAAGCGCTTATTCCATTGAGACAGTAGTTTTGTTTTTTTTTAAATTTATTTATTTATGGGGGGGCAGCTCAGCCCACCAGGGGGCAGGGCTGGCTGGCATGTGGTGCTGGGGGATTGAACCGTGGTTCCTGTGCTTTGCTAAGCTTGTTCTAAGTAGGTGCTTTAGACCACTGAGCCATCTCACCAGCCCCATGTAGTTTTTAAAAAATAAATAACTTCTATTAAACACCTTAATTAAGTCCCATCTCAAATTGCCCACTCAACATTATTTATCACACAGAAATGGTAGTTCTCACCCTCTCAGGGCCGGATCTCATAAAAAGTTTCTGATGCTGAACTTTTTAAGCAGGTTTAAGAAACTTTAACTTATTTATTTATTTATTGCAGTACCGGGGATTGAACTCAGGCCCTTGCGCTTGCCAAGCAAGTGCTTGTTCTACTAAACTATCTTCCCGGCCCAAGGAATCTTACTTTTAATTTTTTCTCCTTTGCTGGTAGCAAGGGAGAGCTGAAAAGCAGCTTCCAGTAGACTCTGTTTTATGACGCACATGGGAACAATCATAAATTCACGGAAATCCAACATCAAGTTTTAAAATTTTCTGTTGGGGCCAGGGAGATAGCTCAGTAGAATAAGTGCTTGCCTGGCAAGTGCAAGGGCCTGAGTTCAATCCCCGGTTCTGCCAAAAAAAAATTAAAAATAAAAATAAAAAATAAAATTTTCTGTAATGTGAGAAGGGAAGAGTGCTGGTAAAAGATCCTTCAGTCTGCATCCTGCTAGCCTCGCTGGGAAGGGCAGTCATCACTGAGTGCGACAGAGACACCATTCCACTATGAAGCAAAGAGGAACAGGATCTATAAAAGGTGTTTCCATTAATAGCCCAACCACTCATATTTTCAGGAGACATATTTTCAATTATCTAAATATGAATGTTGTTGAAGACTCAACATTTGCTAGTATTTTCCTTATATTTTATCTCTCCAGCCTTCAATAATCAAAAATCAAGAACTGTGTTACAAAGAGCTAAGATTAGAAATGTAAGTTTGTGAAAATGCAGGAAATGTTCAGATTAAGTTCAAGAGTACATGACTCACACTGCTTGTGCAGCTTACTAAAATGTAAGAAATAGTTTATCCAGGAATCAACATTATTTATCACACAGCATTTGGAATTTAATGTTATTAGAATCACCTATACATCATTGTGACTTTTATGAAAAGATAAGAGTTTCAGCTTTTTATTTTGTCCAGTTCAAATAGCTACCTTATTATTTCATTTCCAGGTATTTTTTTGGTATTTAGAACCATAATCTGTTATCGTTGACAAACCTTCTAACTAAGGAAATGTGCATAATTCCTGTAGTGAGCTCAAGGCCAAGCTCTACATCGTATTCATCTAATGCCATGATATTTAGTGTACTTCCTGGTGATACAGGGAGGAAAACTGGTCTCGGGTGGATGACCACCAAATGATACAGGGAACCTCCAAATGGCGTAGGGACAAATGATCTCCCGACCTGACCTGCACGAGTTCGTGTTCTCTAAAACCAAAGAATGAATTTTAGGAACAAACGGAGGTTATGAGCAGAATATATTTATTGAGGGAAAGAAAGCACCTGTCCGAGAGAGGGACAGGAGGGGGGCCCGAGCGAGTAGTTTCCCGGGAAGCTGTCTCTTCCAGGGACTTTTATAGTGTAAAACCATGTGGGGCTAAGGTGGAGAGAATGGGAACTCGCTTAGGTGGATGTGGGGTGGGACACAACTGTGATCAACCAATGGGATTGCAAGCACCATTGCTCAGGTAAAGTTGATTAAATCAGGGACCAAATGGGGAAGCGAGTCACGGAGTAAGCGGGCATGAATACGGGACAGGGTTTTTTCCCGTTGGAGGCTGGAATGCGGGACAGGGTCTCTTCCTGTTGGGGGTTGGGCTAGTGACTCACTTGGGCCTTTCCAGGTGATCGATACCTACTTAGAATATCAATCCCAGGTGCTACTCTTTTAGCATTTGTTTGGCCTTTAGGTCTTTAGGTCTGGTTCACAGCAGGAGCATCCGCCCCTCCTACAGTTGTAAGGCATCTCATCTTCGGTGCTCTCTCCTTCCAGGGCCTGGACCTGTCTGACTGCCTATAATATTTCTATCTAACTTGGCTGCCTGCCATGCTAGCACCACAAGAGGCAATCAGTGATTATTCAACTTGACAGTGAATTTTATTCACTATGTGAAAATTAGCTACTTCTAAATCTCTCACTTGTGAAAAACACACCAGATAATTACACCAAATTACATTGTATTCTTTTTTTTTTTAATTTTTTTTTTCCGGAACCGGGGTTTGAACTCAGATCCTTGCACTTGCCAGGGAAGTGCTTATTCCACTGAACCATCTCCCCAGCCCTGTATAATTTTATTCAAATTTTATATGTTTGAGATGTTAGAAAATAAGAAAGCAAATTATTTTCACAAAATAAAATTTCCAGGGGCTGGGGAGATGGCTCAGTGGAATAAGTGTTTCTCTGGCAAGCACAAGGACCTGAGTTCAATCCCCTGTCTCACCAAAAATTAAAAAAAAAAAGAAATAAAATTTCCTGAATTACGCCCTAAAGATATCATTTTGATTTGAAAAGAAATTATGACGAAGAAATACCATGATGTTTTACTGTATCAATTATTAACTGACAATGTAGAAACTATATCAATGTAAAATCATTGTGATATTTATAAACTCATGACATTTACCTAGCCCTTCCATAAATTGCTACTATATTATTACTCTTTTCAAAAGTAATATTTGAACAATTTATTCCCAATACTACTGATTAGTTAATTGTTGAACATATTGTAGAGAAGTTACTTTTTGTGCTTGTGCCTTTACAGTGGGACAATGAAGGAGATCTTTAATTGTGGGGGGTTTTTTTGTTTTTTGTTTTTTGTTTTTGTGGAACCAGGGATTGAACTCAGGCCCTTGCGCTTACCAGGGAAGCCCTTATTCCACTGAGCCATCTCCCAGGCCCTTTAATTGTTAAAATGATGTTCAATAAAGACATTTTTTTTTTGTAGAACTAGAACATGACATATGGTTACCCTTCTCTGTCTTTTCTGAAATCAGTACCACAGCCTGCTGTACAATTTCAAATCTCAGTGACAGTTAAGCAGAAGCCATTTAAGACAATCATAAGTTCTAACTTAACTCACGTTTCTTTTTCTTCTTTCTTTCTTTCTTCTTCTTCTTCTTCTTCTTCTTCTTCTTCTTCTTCTTCTTCTTCTTCTTCTTCTTCTTCTTCTTCTTCTTCTTCTTCTTTTTTTTGTATTTTAGGGAAGGGTCTACAAGGTGTTCAGGGTCTCACTACTAGATCGGACTTGTAGTGATCCGCCTGGTTACAGCCTCCCAAGAGCTCGGATTACACTTGCACACGGCAACGCCCAGTCTCAATTGCTGTCTCAGCTGGCCCCAGGGGCGGGTCTGACACAGCAGGCCTGGGGATTGAACCTCCGGTCCCTGCACCTGCTTGCAGGTGCTTTAATCCGCTGAGCTATTGGGTCAGCTCCCTCACATTTCTAACTTACAATATGACGTTGAAACTTATCCCCCCCTCAGCTGCTAAAGGAAGAAAAACAGCAACTTAATGTGCTGCCTTTTCCTATGAGGAGACATTTGCAGATGTATCACATGGAGAAAGTACAATCAAAAGTATATCTTCTAATTCATAAATTCTTAAACCTTACTTGTGCATAATCATCACTCATCAATTTGTTGTATTTATGTTATTTTATTTTTTATGTATTTGGTACAATGTCTCACTATGCAGCTCAGACTTACGAGGATCCTCCTGTTTTCAGCCTCCCCAGATTCCAGGTCCTTAGCCCTGGAGTTTCTGGTATAGAACTAGTATTTTTTGTCCTCAAAAGGTGGTTTCTGGGGCTGGTGAGATGGCTCAGTGGTCTAAAGCACCTACTTAGAACAAGCTTAGCAAAGCACAGGGACTGCGGTTCAATCCCCAGCACCACATGCCAGCCAGCCCCGCCCCCTGGTGGGCTGAACTGAGCTGGCCGCGCGCGCACACACACACACACACAAATAAATAAATTTTTTTAAAAAGGTGGTTTCTAGGGCCGGGAGATGGCTCAGTGGAATATGCGCCTCCCTGGCAAGCGCAAGGGCCTGAGTTCAATCCCCGGTTCCACCAAAAAAAAAAAAAAAGGTGGTTTCTAAGTGTTTTTTTAAAAACTGCAACGTAATTCACATGCAATACAGATTAATTCACTTAAAACTATAATTCACACCTTTAGAGTGTATTCCAAGAGTTGTGCAATCATCACAATTTGCAGTATTTTAATCACCCTAAGAATACCCATACCTTTCAGCAGTCATTCATTAGTAGTGATAGCTGCTCTGCATGTGAGTGTGCATGCACACACACACACACACACACACTTCCTGGTTCTTGAAAATACTGATTTGCATTTTCTATCTAGGGATTTGCTTATTCTGGACATTTGACAAGAATGAGGTCAGACAGCTTTTTGTATTTGGTGTCATTTTCACTTAACGGTCTTTCATCAACAATTTTTTTTTTAATTTTTATTTATTTGAGAGAGAGAGAGAGAGACAGAGAGAGAGACAGAGAGAGAGTGTGTGTGGTGTGTGTGGCCAGCTCAGCCCACCAGGGGGCGGGGCTGGCATGTGGTGCTGGGGGATCGAACCGCGGTCCCTAATGCTTTGCTAAGCTTGTTCTAAGTAGGTGCTTTAGACCACTGAGCCATCTCTCCAGCCCCTTAACGGTCTTTCAAGTGACTTCCATGGTACAGATGTATCTTTTCTTCATTCCTTTTCAATGACAAATAATATTCCATTACATGCATATAGCTCATTTTGTTTATTTGTTAGGTGACAGACATTTTGGTTTTTTTCTAGTTTTTTGACAAGTCTGAATAACACTGATGAACATGTGGGTTTAAACTGTGTGGGGGTTGTTTTAAGCATTTTGTGCTTTTCTGACTTGAGGGTCTTATTCAATTGAAACCATAATTCTGTCAGATATACACATAAATAGCTATTGGTACATGCTAAAAAAAAAATATGCTTGGAATGACCCACTGAGACATTAGCCAGGGGCTGGTAAGGGTTAAAGGTTTTCAGGACAACCTTGATCGTAGAATAGTTAACATTTTATGGCAGGCAGCTGGAAAAGAGAAAACAGAGACCAAAGAAAAATTGCAGTTTTTTACCCTCATTAATGTAAGAAACACAGAAGAGAGTGACTGTAAGAAGCAAACCAGACCTGCACGTAATGCTGATCTCATCTGCCTTCGGACACGGCCAGTAGCATCGTTTATTATAGTGAGTTTAAAGCTGTCATGTGAAAATTAAACTACACTTCCTTCTGTTAGAAAAATATCAAGATGTTTTAAGAAAAAAAACCCAATTCCTTCAAACAAGAGATACACATAAAAAGAAAGAAACCAGAGAAAAAGAAGAACGCCTTTTCTCTCTCTCCGCACATCCTGGAAACACAGGGTGCAATTCATGCAAAGCGTGAGGCACACTGTACCTTTCTTTCAGCTTTGCCTTGTGCTGGAAGTGGAGCTTCTGCACACCTCATAGCCAAAGTGTATCTTCTTATCTAAGCTTGTAAATAATCTCTTTTAAAATTTTTATTTTATAGAGAAAAGAAAAAATGAAAACAATGGTACAGAATTTAGAAACAAGATAATAGAAAATTATGGGGGCCTGCCCAGTAGCTCACTTGTTTAAGTGCCTGCTTAAGCAAAGCAGTCAGGCTCAGGAAACTGGTTTGATCCCCAGATCCCTAAGCCTTACCAGACCTGCCCTTAAGGCATCCTGAGCCAGCCAAAAAAAAAAATCTAAGATAATAGGAAATTAATATTGGCTATTATATTATATTGTACATATATTGTTGTGGTATAATGTTTTTAATTCATCTGGGAAGATACGCAGATGAGGAATAGCTTGGGGGTGGGTGAAACCTTTAATCCTAGTCCTTTGAGGAATGTCTACACGGATTTCCATAATGCTTGTACCAGTCTGCACTCCCACCAACAGCGCTGAAAGAGTCTTTTTTTCCCCAAAGCACCTCCAGCATTTGATATTGGTTGACTTCTTGATGACAGCCATTCTTTTGGGGGTGAGATGGTATCTCAGTGTTGTCTTAATTGACATTTCTTGAATGACCGATGATGTTGAATATTTCTTCATAAATTTATTTTCCATTTGTATTTCTCCATTTGAGAGGTGGGTATTCACCTCAGATGTCCAGTTTTGGATTACATCTTTGAATTTGTGGGGCCTGATTTTTCTCAGTTCTTTATATGTTCTAGATAAAAGTCCTTTGAGTGATGGTTGGTGAAGACTTTTACCACTCTGTGGGTTGTCTTTTCACCCTGTTGGTGACTTCTTTCAATGTGCAAGAACTTTTTAATAAGATGCGATCCCAGTTGTTGATTCTATGAAGTGTTTTCCAAGCAGTTTGGGTTTTGTTCATGAAGTATCAATCTACCCCTATGTCTTCAAGATTTCTACTTACTTCCTTTTCAATTAGATTTAGTGTTTCTGTTCTAATATATACAGATTTGATCCATTTGAACTTTAATGCATGGTGATAGAAATGAGGCTTGTTTTAGTCTTTGGCATGTAGAGAGCAAATTTTCCAGTGCCAGTTATTAAAGAAGTTGTCTTTTATCCAGTGGACATGTTTGGCCCCTTTGTCAAAGATAAGTGCTTGAGGGTGTTTATAATTGTGTCTGCATCTTTTCCTCTGTTCCACTGATCCTCAGGTCTGGGTTTTTTTTTTTTTTTGCCAGTATCATGCTGATTTTATCAAAGAAGCATTGTCATATAATTTCAAGTCAGGAAATTTGATGCCTAATGCCTTGCCTTTGTTGGCCAGGATTGCCTTTGCTATTCTAGGGCTTTTCTGTTTTCAAATAAAATTTAGGAATTTTTCTCTAGTTCTGTGAGTCCATTTACATTAATGATTGTAACTGATATGTACTGGCTTAACTTTGTCATGTTATTTTCCTAATGTAAATTCCACACTTTTCCTCTTTGTTTAGTTGCACAGTCTGTATGGTGGTTCCTTTCCATTGTTGTTCTTGAAGTTGCGGTTATTTCTGTCTCTTTCTAGAATATCTGTCAGTACTCTTTGTAGTGCTGGTTTGGTGGCTATGAATTTCTTCAGTTGTCTTTGTCATGGAAGTATCTTATCTCTCCAATATATTTGATAGATAGTTTTGCAGGGTACATCAATATGGGCTGGAAGTTGTTTTCTTTTCTTTGTTTCTTTGTTTCTTTGTTTCTTTGTTTCTTTCTTTCTTTTTTTTTTTTTGCGGAGCCAAGGATTGAACTCAGGCCCTTGCACTTGTCAGGGAAGTGTTTATTCCACTGAGCCATCTCCCTGGCCCCGTTGTTTTCTTTTAGGATTAGAAATATTTCACTCTAATCTCTTCTTGACTTGATTGTTTGTGTTGAGAAATCTGCTGTAATTCTGATGGGCTTTCCTTTATGTGACTTGCTTCTTTTCTCTAACAACTTAATATGTTATACTTGTGCTGAATTTCTGGGATTTTAATTATTATATGTCTGGATATAGATTCATTTTGGCCTGGGCTAATTAGAGTTCTATAAGCCTCACTTAATTGTACATCAGATTCTTTTACCCTAATAGAAAAACTTTCTGCTATGACTTCTTTTTCTTTTCTTTTTTTTTTTTTTTTGGGCGGAACCGGAGATTGAACTCAGATCCTTGTGTTTGCCCATCAAGCACTTATCCTACTGAGCCATCTCCCCAGTCCCACTGCTATGACTTCTGCAAATAATATTTTATATCATTTTATTGACCTGTGCTTTTCATCAACACCTATAAAACTTATATTGTTTTCCTTTGCATCATCTTGTAGCTGCTGAATTGTTATTTTCTGGTTCCTTTTTATTTTTGAGAGAACTTTCCTTTCATGATCACTAGCTGAAATTCTGTCTTCCAGGTCTGAAAATTGTTAAGTTTCATTCAAGAGGTTTTGCCAGCTTTCAGTGGAATTTTTAACTTCCTGGATATCACTTTGAACCTGATTCATACATTCTAATTCTTTCTTCTGTTGTTCATTGAATGTTTCCATCATTTTCCTGTTTGCCTGTATTTTTTTTATCTATATCTTCTTTAGATATGCTGAACATATCTTTTATGATCGTTGTCATTTCATTTTTTTAACCTGAGAGGTTATTTTTCATCTGATTTCCTCTGTAGCCTCATAGAGTTGTTTTCTTTAGTTCAGTTAGTATCTTTTCAGAAATTTCATGTGTGTGACTTCCAATTTCTTCTGTGTTGATATGTCCTGAACTTGTTTTGAGTGGGCTGGAGGTCTGAAATGCATTTTCCTCCTTTTTCTTGTTCCTATCTATTTAAAGTTCTTTTTCTTTTGTTAGTGGCAAGGTCTCTCTAGGAAAAGTCTGTTCTTCAGGGATATCTTCTCTGTGTAGGAGATTCCTGGTTTGTGTCTGTCCCACTATCTTGCCATTCCAATTAATTGACTATGGGATGTTAGTATCTGTTAAGCTCATTCCCTAGTCTTTTGGTGGCAGGCTTCAGTGAAGCTATTTTCCCAAAACTTTCCAGTATTGTTACAGAGGGAGAACAATTGATTACAACAGATAGGGCATCCTAGCTAAAGTAACACAATTAGCAATAATGATGACATCAAGCACAATTTAGAAATTGACCAACTGTGATCACTATTGATTTTGTACCTTAGACCAAAGGAACAATTCCATAATTATAATTATATAACAGAACTGATCATAACTTAGGGGTTTCTATGAAAAGTGTTTCCCCTTCATAGCATAGATTTACCCTGTGGTGGTGAAGCTTAGGAAGGATGTTTTGTAAGATAAAGATAACTGGAAAGGAAGTAGAAGCAAGGCTAGAGGACAAAGGATGGTTACACAAGGTTTGTGAAACTAGGGAAGAGGTAGAAAAGGAAGAATGAAAGAGTATTCAAGACATTATCTTAATGGTCTCTGGGTTTGAAGGATGGCATTAGAATAAGAAAAAGAAAAAAATGAGGAAAAGAAAAAATAATGAAAGAAAAGGAAAGGAAAGGAAAGACAAAGCAAGATAAAGGAAAGTGAAATTATATTAAAAAATGAAAAAAAAATGAAATGGGGGCTAAAAAAGAAAGGAGGGGTCTCACTGGAGCAGGTCCCACCTACTTCTTTCATTCTAGGTATTTTTGTCTTTAAGCACAGTGTTGGTTCACATAATGTACCACCTGTTGGCTTGAATTTCAGACTTTTATATCTCACTAGTCTTGCATCAACAGTACTCACCAGGGGCTGGTGAGATGGCTCAGTGGTCTAAAGCACCTACTTAGAACAAGCTTAGCAAAGCACAGGGACCGCGGTTCAATCCCCCAGCACCACATGCCAGCCCGCCCCACCCCCTGGTGGGCTGAGCTGGCCACACACACATACACACACACACAAATAAATAAATAAATAAATAAATTTAAAAAAAAAAAACAGTACTCACCAGGACCCATCATGTGCATCTTAGTCCAGGTGCTACTGTGTTACTGTTATTCCTTTGGTGGCTGGGTGGTGGAATAGGGGGAAGGGTCAGGCAGGTGTCTGACCAAGATTCCAGTTTTCCACTGGTTGAGCTGGTTGATGAATCTGGGGTGCTTCCTGTGTGGGCTGCCAATTGCACAGTGTAGTGCTATGAGCTAGACACCTGGGTTCCACTCTAAATAATTTTTTTTTTTTTTTTTTTTTGCAGAACCGGGGATTGAACTCAGGCCCTTGCGCTTGCCAGGGAAGTACTTATTCCTCTGAACCATCTCCCCGGTCCCCATTCAATGGACTAAATCTAATATATGTGAGACCAACTATCAGTCACATAAATTTTAGTCCCCGAATGATCTAATTACCAGAAATGTAGTCTTTTTTCCTATAATAAACAAGAAAAATGATTATGACTTTGATTTCACAGGATTTTGTTCAACCGTGTTTCATAAGTAGCCACAAAATCAAACATTTTTAATTTACCCTTTGTCCCAAATGTCTTAACCCACTGCAAGACAGCCAACTAGATTAATCACAAGGAAGTGATTTAGCTTTCAAAAAAGATTGATTTT
>NW_004524693.1:422118-429122 GCF_000260255.1 Octodon degus
GCATGTGGTGCTGGGGGATTGAACCGTGGTCCCTGTGCTTTGCTAAGCTTGTTCTAAGTAGGTGCTTTAGACCACTGAGCCATCTCGCCAGCCCTGCTAAGCTTTTTCTAAGTAGGTGCTTTAGACCACTGAGCCATCTCACCAGCCCAAAAGATTGATTTTTTAAAAGAAATTCCTCATTTTGAGTAATACTTTTCAGTCCTTAGCTTATTTCCAAGACCTGGTTATATAGTTCTTTTCACAGGCAATAATAGGCTTTTGGGATTTTTTTCAATTTGTGAGAAATTAGCAATAAAGAAGAAAATAGTTCTGTTGATTTATCAATCTAATAATCAGCAGCACTGTACTGAAGGAGATTAAGATATGATCCTTGTCCCTAAGGGCCAATATTCTTGCTGAGAAAAGCAAGACATATGCATAAAAGAATTTGAAAATACTATAATATATTACATTATCTCTGGCATAAGAATTCAGACATAGGAGTGATAAATGTGGACTCAAAGAAAGATGACATCATGGATAAAGTAAAACTTAATCTGGGTCTGAATTTGGCAAGTGTAGGAATTGATCAGAATAAGAGTAGAGTATTTCTGGCATGGGCAACACGCATGAACAAAGCTTGACGGGAAAGAGCTAACATACTGTGAAGTGAAAGATACATGCTCAGAATCCAATGGAAAAGAAGACTGTATGTCTTAAATGGGGCAAATTATGGTAATTTTTGGAATTTAGGCAGAAATTCAGAAGTTGCTTCTTCTAATGTTGGGATCATCTCACCAAAGTTGGGTTCTAACCACAATGTATTCTGACTATGAAATTAGAAGAGACCAAGTGAGAGGATGGGTACGGAACTTGCAGATATGGCCAGGTCACTTCAAGTAATAATTGCCAAGTGCTTAACATGCATATTTTAGGCACTTGATTAGAAGCTTTGTAGGGGGCCGGGGAGTTGGCTCAGTAGGATAAGTGCTTGACTGGCAAACGCAAGGATCAGAGTTCAATCCCTGGTTCCACAAAAAAAAAAAGAAGCTTTGTAGGTTGTAAGGCTAGGAAATGAGTCTCTGACTTCATGGGGTTCACACTGCAGATGTGTGTTTGCTAGGAGAGCTGAAAGAAAGTAATGAACCTGTGGTTTGGTTTGGTTTTCTTTTGTTTGTGGCACTGAATATTGACCCCAGGAAGTTTATACTAAGCTACATCTCAAGCACTTTTACATTTTTAACTATGTGATAGTCTCACTCAATCACTAGGTTGCCTAGGCTGGGTGTTAAGTTTTAATCCTTTTCAATTTCCCAGAGTGCCAGGATTACAGGTGTGTGCCAGAGCATCAGATGAAAGCAATGAATATTTTAATTACCAAAAAAAGATAAGATATACAACAGCCACAGAGTGAGCATTGATTCTCCTCAGGAAACAGAAAAAGTGATATTTTCACTTGATATTACAAATATTAGGCTTCCACAAGGATATATGTGAACTCGTGTTTATAGCAGTATAATTTGTTGTAGCTAAATCTTGGAAACAATCCAAATGCCCATCAGCCAAAGAATGGATACAGAAGATGTGGTCTTTTTATACCGTGGACTACTATTCAGCCAGAAAGATAGATAAACTCAAGGCTTTCATACATAAATGGATGCAACTCGATACCATACTCGTAAGTGAAATCAATCAGGCTCACATGTGTAAATATGGTATTGTCTCCTTAGTGTAAGAAGTTGAAAGAATAAATAAAGATGAAAATGTACAGCAGATACTATGAAATGGAAAGAAACTGTTCAAAAGCAAAGAAAAATTGAGATAAGGGAAAGGAGAAAAGAAAAAATACATACACAAGATAGTTAAAATATTTATACTACTAATTTCTTTTAGTTCATTGAAAAGAAAGGTTTGTACTAATATTGTTTGGACCATTTTTCATGCCTATATCTTGTACTCTGAGTAACTACTTTGAAGACAACAGTATACAATGTATTAGCCATTATTACTCTCCTATTATCCTGTTTTGAAACTTGTTTTTCTCCTTAAAGTAAAATTTAAGAAATTAAAAATATTAGGCTTGGCCAGGTGCGGTAGTACACGGCTGGAGAACCAGCTCCCAGGAGGCTCAGGGAGGAGGACCACCGCAGATCTGAGGGCAGCCTGGGCTCCATGACGAGTTCAAGGCCGGCCTGAATTACATAGTGAGACTGTCTCAAAAATAAATACATAGGGGCTGGAGAGATGGCTCAGTGGTCTAAAGCACCTACTTGAAACAAGCTTGGCAAAGCACAGGGACCTCGGTTCGATCCCCCAGCACCACATGCCAGCCAGCCCCGCCCCCCTGGTGGGCTGAGCTGGCCACACACACACACACACACACACACAATAAATAAATGTAATAAATAAAAATAAATAAATATTAAAATAAAATAAAATAAATAAATACATAAATACATAACAAATAAAAAATTAGCCATTTAACCATGGTCAAGAGTGGGTTTGCTTAATGTGGAGGAACTAAGAGGGGTGACGGAACGAAATAGAATAGGATGTGCTTTGGAAAAGGCAAAAAGTCAAGCAAGTTAGGGCAGTAGGGTCCATGGAAGAATAGTATAGGGGTGTGAGAAAGCTGAAAACGTTGGTTAGGACCACACAGCAAAGAAAACATCAGAAACACACATTTGGACTCAGAAGTAGATTCATAGCTAATGTAAGTTCTTTTTTTTTTTTTTCCTTTTTGTATAGGGTCTCACTAAGCAGTTCAAACTTGTAGCAATCCTCCTGTCTCAGCCTCCCTGGTGCAGGGATTACAGGCATGTGCCACCACGCCCAGTTTCGGGGGCCTGCATGGTGCACCCAGGGTTCCAGGGCCAGCTCAGCATGTGGCACCAGGTATCAAACTCAGGTCCTTGCACTTGCCAGGTGGCCGCTTAAATTGCCAAGCTATTTCTCCAGTCCACCAATGTAAGTTCTTGAGGGAAGAATATGTTAATTTTCTCCTATTTGTTTATTTTACTATGTGAAAAGCCCCTGCCCATGTAAGAAATGGATTCAGATGATGAGTAGTATGAAAAACAGATCTGAGAGTAGACTGATACTGAAATCAAGAAGGTTAGCTAGAAGAAGTGTATTAACTGTAATCTAGGGGCTGGTGAGATGGCTCAGTGGTCTAAAGCACCTATTTAGAACAAGCTCAGCAAAGCACAGGGACCACGGTTCAATCCCTCAGCACCACATGCCAGCCAGCCCGCCCCCTGGTGGGCTGAGCTGGCCACACACACACACACACACACACACAAATAAATAAATAAAATTTAAAAAAAAAACTGTAATCTAGGAGTAAAAAGATGAGGACAGAAAAATGAAAAGAGGAAGAATCAATTTTTCTTTTTTTTTGGAACCTTGGATTGAACTCAGACCCTTGCGCTTGCCAGGGAAGCGCTTATTCCACTGAGCCATCTCCCCGGCCCCTATTTTTATTTTTATTTTTTTAAGTTTTGATTTATCTCAGGAACTTACTAAAAAAGTCTCTTACACTAACTGTTTTAGGGGAATCACTTTATGAAACATATTTTAATGGTAAATGTGTATGTAAGGTGATTATTTGTATACAGGATACAAAGTAGTTGAAGAAACTAGAGATGCTTCATGTATGAGTCCCCGTGATCCAGACATGCTTGGTCAACATTTGAGAAACACAGACGTTTTGTTGTAAGAATGAGCTGAAGGAATGGTGTGTGCAATGGTTTTCATTTGACATTCATTTGAATTTTCAGGTGACCAGCTCACTGTTGCATTACTCAGACTAAAACATGGATCTGGGACTTATTTGAAGTTATGAACTTAAATAAAGTTTTGGAGACTGGAAGAAAGGAGAAGATAAACTTTTTTGAATATCTAATATATCCTAGACCCTGAGTGTAGAGAAAAAACATAGAAGCATGAGAAACAGAATCTTTGGCAAAATTCCAAAGTTAAGGGACACAACTTCTGGGAAAATGGTGGAATGGTAAGTGACAGTTCAGACATTCAGAATCCAGACTCTGGAGAATAAAAATGTGGTGAAGAAAAGAGAGAAATAGATCCCTGAATATCAAGGAATGATCTGACAGGAAAATTAAAATTTATAAAGGAGTTGAGGGGAAAAGCGTAATGCAGAGAAGGGAAGGTACGTCTGCACGTCTTCCGCACCTCCCAGCTCACGGCTTGTGGAAAAGGGAAAGTGAATGTATGGAGACACAGTGAGAGCCAGCCTAGTGGTGGACCTTGTTTGGAAGTGAAGGTCTTCAGTTAGCTGCCCTTACACTACACCCTTGAAAAGCAGCTAAAGAGATCTCTACAGTAGGAAGAAAGTCTTTAGACTCTAAGTCACTACCAGCCTAATTAAAAAAAGAAAGAAACATGAAATGACAAGTAAACAAACTGCCTCCCCAAACTCCAAACTTGCCTGAATACAATCCAGGGTGCATTTAGGGGCAGAATAGGATAAGCCACACACCCAAATTACCAGAAAGAATATCAGAATATGTTAACAGATCAAAGAGGTACTCAGCAGGATCACAGAACATATATCTAAATAGATAATGGAAATACTAATAAAAATATCCCAGGAGGGGCTGGTGAGATGGCTCAGTGGTCTAAAGCACCTACTTAGAACAAGCTAAGCTAAACAAAAGCACAGGGACCAGGGTTCAAACCCCAGCACCACATGCCAGCCAGCCCCGCCCCCTGATGGGCTGAACTGGCCACACACACACACACAAAATAAATAAATAAATAAATTTTAAAAAAAAATCCCAGGAGCTTTCAAAAGACAGTAGTAAATAACTATGTTAAACAATATGATACAAGGGCTGGTGAGATGGCTCAGTGGTCTAAAGCACCTACTTAGAACAAGCTTAGCGAAGCACAGGGACTGCGGTTCAATCCCCCAGCACCACATGCCAACCAGCCCCGCCCCCTGGTGGGCTGAGCTGACCACACACACACACACACACACACATACACACACAAACAAAAATAAATGGTTTTTTAAAAATAAATAAACAATATAATACAAAAATATGAATGACATTTTTACCCATCACATTGGCCAAGCTGACAAAGCTTAATATCAGATTGTTGGCAAGACTACGAAGGAACTGATGTGCTCTTTCATATGCACTCAATGCATGTAACCTTTAGGGAGGCAATAAACCACAATATTTAAAAAAATATGAATGACAAGTTTAATAATGAATTAGAATTTTTATGAAAGATTTTTAGTCATAAATCTGGGAGATTAAAACTTTGTTTTGAAAGTTTGGGCAGTAGAAATGACCAATGAAGGGGCCGGCCAGATAGCTCAGTGGACAAAGTGCCTGCTTGGGATCAGGGTTCAATCCCCAGTCCCACATGTTGCACCAGCCCCACCCCCAAGGTGCACTGAGTCAGCAACAGAGTCCAGGTGTGGTGGTTCACTCCTGTAATCCCAGCCCTGGGGAGGCTGAAAACAGTAGGATCACTATGAATCTGATCTATGTAGTGAGACCCTGTACCAAATACACAAATAAAAAAAAAAAAAGAAAAAAATGACCAATGATGTGAGGATAGAATTTCAGAGCCAAAAGAAAATGATGCCTTCAAAGACTCAAACACACCTTAAAAACATCAAGAAAACATGGAAAATGTATCCAGTAGCTACTGAATGATGCAAAGAAGTCTAAGCAAAGGCTCATTGGAATAAGTGAAAAAGTCAGAAGACAATACAATACAAACTGTGTTTTTCAATATAAATTGAAAAATCTATTTGCAAAAATAATGGCAGAACTTCAAAGGAAATCTCCAGTAGAATAAAAAGAAAACCAAAAAACAGAAAAAATTGTAACCAACTGTCCCTCCAACAAAAGACCTTCTATCTAGAACATATAAAGAATTAAAGGGCTCATCAAGTGTGGTAGAAGCTCCTGATTCATGATGGATTTGTTTAATCCGCTGACCACCTTTGCCAATAATAGAATGAGCCAGGGGGCTGGGGAGATAGCTCAGTGGAATAAGTACTTTCCTGGCAAGCACAAGGTCTTGAGTTTGATCCCTTGCACCACAATAATAATAATAATAATAATAATAATAATAATAATAATAATAATAAAAAATTTAAAAATAGAATGAGCCCAATCTTTCGGAATAGTTACTTGTGCAGTAATAACAGGTCCACCAAGATCATCACATGAGCCGCAACCCTGGGCACAGGAATAAGCATACCCAGAACCACCCTGTGGCTCATATGCTATCTGCTAAAAAAAAAGTTTTAAAAATCAGGCCCCAAATTCAAAGACTCCATCTAAAAATAGGCATCTGAGATGAATATACACTTCTCAGAGAAAGAAATACAAATAGTAAGTAGATATATGAAAAACTGTTCAATATCATTGGTCACTCAAGAAAGGCAAATTTAAGCAACAGTGAGATTCCATCTCACCCCAGAAAGAATGGCTATCATCAAGAAGTCAGCCAATAACAAATGCTGGAGGAGAAACAGAATTTAAGGATTAAACAACAAAGATGAGAGAAATGGGGGGGGCTGGTGAGATGGCTCAGTGCTCTAAAGCACCTACTTAGAACAAGCTTAGCGAAGCACAGGAACTGCAGTTCAATCCCCCAGCACCACATGCCAGTCAGCCCCGCTCCCTGGTGGGCTGAGCTGGCCACACACACACACATAAATAAATAAAATTTTAAAAAAAGAGAGAGAAATGGGAAAATATAGGAAAAAAGGCAAGGGAAAGTCATGCAAGTATGTATACAGGATGATATTTTCACCTTGACTAGCTCTATATGCTAATATCTGTGATCTAAGCAACTACATTGAGGACAGCAATGTGTAATACAAAACCCATGCTTGAATACCTGTCATTTTGGTCTTCGAAATGTACACTGTTTCTAATGTCTTATCAATTATTGTTATACACTTATTAAAATATTTTTTAAGGGCTGGTGAGATGGCTCAGTGGTCTAAAGCATACTTAAAACAAACTAAGCCA
>NW_004524693.1:429435-431899 GCF_000260255.1 Octodon degus
GAAAACATGCAGTAATATTCAATTATTTGTCCAATCTTGCTTAACTATATCTGTTAATCTGAACAACAGATTTGATGATAAAAATGGAAAATAGAACAACCATTGTTAATTAGCTATTCTTTTTATTTGCTATTCTTATTTTAAAAATCTGTAACATATGCATTGTATGTCACCTTGTTTCTGGCTTTGTGCTATTTGTTTCTGCTTTTGTTTTTACTCTTCAAAATAAAATAAAATAAAATTTTAAAAATGCTGGAGGGGCTGTGGAGAACAAGGAACACTTCTCTACTGTTGGTAGGAGTGCAGACTGGTACAACCACTATGGAATCAGTGTGGAGAGTCCTTCAAAAGCTGGGATTGGAGGAGCCATTTAAGCCAACTGTTCCCCTCCTGGGTATTTTCCCAGAAGAACTGAAAATATAATACTGGGGCTGGAGAGATGGCTCAGTGGAATAAGCACTTCCCTGGCAAGCACAAGGGCCTCAGTTCAATCCATAGTTCAACCAAAAATAACAACAACAACAACAACAACAATAATAATAATAATAATAATAATACCACAGTGATCTATGTTCAATGTAACTGGTCATTTAAGAATTGTAAATTAACCTCCCAAGATGAATGTAATCATGTATCACAAACATGTACTAATAAAAATTTTAAAGAAGAAGAAAAAAAAAGAATTACAAATTAAAACAATACTGAGATTCTATCTCACCCCAGAAAGAATGGCTGTCATCAATAAGTCAACCAATATCGAATGCTGGAGGAGGTGTAGGGAAAAAGGAATTCTTCTCCATTTTTGGTAGGAGTGTAGACTAGTACAACTACTATGAAAATCACTGTGGAGATTTCTGAAAAAGCTAGGATGGGAGATCCCATTCAAGCCAGCTATTCCCCTCCTGGCTATCTTTCCAAGAACTGAAATAATCTTAATACAGTGATATATGAGCACCCATGTTTGTAGCAGCACAATTTGTCATAGCCAAATTTTGGAAACAACCCAAATGCCCATCAAGTGAGGAATGGATATAGAAGATGTGGTGTTTTTACACAAGGGAGTATTACTCAACTATAAAAAAGATGAAGTCGAGGGCCTGCCAGATAACTCAGCGGATTAAAGCCTCTGCTTAGGCAGATTCAGGGACCGGGAGGTTCGATCCCCTATGTGTCGTGCCAGTCCTGCCCCCGAGGCACACTGAGAGGCAATTGAGACTGAGCGTGGTGGCGCGCACCTGTAATCTCAGCCCTTGGGAGGCTGAAAAACAGGAAGGATCACTACAAGTCTGATCTGTGTAGTGAGACCCTGTAGGCTCTGTACTAAATACATAAAAAAATCAAAAAATGAAAAAAGATAAATTCGAGGCTTTTATAGGTAAATGGATGCAACTAGAGACCATACTCATAAGTGAAATAAATCAGACTCTCATGTGCAAACATCTTACTGGCTCACTAGTGTAAGAATCTGAAAGAATAGGGCTGGAGAGATGGCTCAGTGGTCTAAAGCACCTACTTGAAACAAGCTTGGCAAAGCACAGGGACCGCGGTTCGATCCCCCAGCACCACATGCCAGCCAGCCCCGCCCCCTGGTGGGCTGAGCTGGCCACACACACACACACACACACACACACATAAATAAAATAAAATAAAATTTAAAAAAAGATGTATTATGCTCATGAGCCAACTCCCCACAATGAATGTAATCGCGTATTGCAAAAGGCACTACTAAAAACACAATCTTTTAAAATTTAAAATAACAATAAAAATTGAAGTGGAAATGAAATTATTGCACTTGAAAAGGAAATTTGGAGACATTAATTCAGTGTTTATGCCACAAGAATTTCTTGTGGGTCCACTACTTATGAGGTGGAAATGCTGATATGAATAGTACAGTTGAGGGGCTGGTGAGATGGCTCACTGGTCTGAAGCACCTACTTGGAACAAGCTTAGCAAAGCACAGGGACCGCGGTTCAATCCCCCAGCACCACATGCCAGCCAGCCCCGCCCCCTGGTGGGCTGAGCTGGACACACACACACACACACACACATGCATAAAAATAAATAAATGTAAAAAAATTTTTTTTTAAAAAAAAGAGAGGCAGGGAAGAGATCTATATCTATGTATTTATGCGGGATGCCTTGGATAATTGCACTATTGATTTCCGCTGGTCCTTTTTAATCTCTTATAAGGTTTTCCTTTGTTCAAACCTGTTTTGCATGCTTCTATCTGTTAATCTGAATAACTTATTTGAAGACAAGATTATGCAATGCAGCAATTATCCAATCGCTATTGTTTTGTTTGGTGATGTCCTGTATCATTTCTAATTTCTTTTTTACTATTTTGTATTCTGTTTAGATAATAAAAGAACAAGAATAGAAAGAAAAGTTGCATGCTAAGCTAAGTCTGTAAACAAAGGAATATAATTTTTAAGAAGATAAAAAAAAATTCAGATTTTTTTTTTTT
>NW_004524693.1:432799-442414 GCF_000260255.1 Octodon degus
TTTTGGCAGAACTGGAGATTGAACTCAGGTCCTTGTGCTTGCCAGGCAAGCGCTTATTCTACTGAGCTACCTCCCCAGCCCCAAGCATTTGATTCTTGGTACCAAAAAAACTAAACTAAAACTAAACCTTGAAAGAAGAAGAAGAAAAAAAAAAACTAAAACTTGAACTACCATGTGGCCCTGTTATGCCATTTCTTTGTAAATGTCTAAAGGAATTAATGCCAGCACGCTATAGGGATCTCTTATACTACGTGTATTGCAGCTCCATTCATAACTGCCCAGGTGTTGGAACCAGCCTGAGTGTCCATCAATTATGAATGGATAAAGTAAGTGTGGCACATATATAAACAATGGAGTATCATGTATTTGTGAATAAGATTGAAATTGTGTCATTTGCAGGAAAAAGGAAGAAACTGTAGAGTATTATGTTAAGCAAAATAAGCCACATTCAGAAAGACATGCCTCATATTTTTCCTTAAGATGTAGAATCTAAAAAAGATGACATCAAGCTAGAAGGAAGACCATGATTAGCCAAGACAATGAATGCATGGTGGGGAAAGAGGGCTCCTAAGAGGGTAATGGGTGATGGATGTGATCAACATATGCATACATGGAAACAACAGGCTGAAAGCCAGTGTTTTCTAAAATTCAGAACAACTAATAAAATACATTTTTTTTTTGGAACTGGGGATTGAACTCAGGCCCTTGCGCTTACCAGGCAAGCACTTATTCTACTGTGCTATTTCCCTGGCCCCTTAATAAGGATTTTTTTTTTCTCCGAATGCCTTCAGGCAGGTTTGGCTGACTTCAGTTGTGGGGATTGAACCACAGCAACCTAAGTCTGACTGCTTTGTTGAAGCAGCCACTTGAAGAACTGAGCTAAGGGGCAGGCCCCCATAATATACATTTTAAAAGATACTTTTGACTTGGACAGCTGAGTGGATGCTAGTTTAGGAAGCACAAAGGTTTAGTTTCAAGAATAGCACATAGGGCCAGGGAGATGGCTCAGTAAGATAAGCACTTGCCTGGCAAGCTCAAGGGCCTGAGTTCAATCTCTGGTTCAAAAAAAAAAAAAAAAGCAGGGCTGGTGAGATAGCTCAGTGGTCTAAAGCGCCTGCTTAGGCAAAGTTTAGGCAAGCATGCAGGGACCTCGGTTCAATCCCCAGCACCACATGCCATGCCAGCCCCGCCCCCAGGGTGGGATGAGCTGACCATCAAAAAAGAAAAAAAAAATAAAGGAAACATTTAAAAAAAAAAAAGCACATGATATATTCAACTTTGTATATGCCGATTTTTTGGTGCCTGCTGGACATCCTAGCAGAGGTATATATCAGGCAGTTAACTAATACTAAGAGCTCAGAAGAGGGATTTAATGCAAAGAATCCCTGACAGAAAACGAGCATTTTCCTATGTGGAGGGAAGGAGGGTCTTGCTGAGTGAGAATAGCTGTCTGATGACATAATGGTGAGTCATACAGACATCTAAGGCCTGGGCAAATAAAGGGGCTCTAACAAAGGAACAGAAGGAAATGTTGGAAGGGCAATAAAGAAACTGCAACTGCACAAGTGAGGGATCTTCCAGGTGCGGGAAACTTATATGACTTGATAGAGAAATAGCTGGAAGAGAGAAATAAATTGAATATGTAGATAAAGAATAAAGCAATGCTAGAGCAAGGCCTTACAGGTAAAAAGGAAGCAGAGGCTGCAAGATTCCTGGAGGGAAGAGTCTTCTTCCTTTGATAAGGAAAGGACCAGAGGAGAATGCCAGTGGGGAAGGGAGTGAGGTGTTGGTGGCACAGGAAGCTCACAGTGATTGCCACAGTTACATCCCTGTAGTAGGGTTGAGGTTTTCCGCAGACAGTGAATGTCAGGAAAAGGGAAATGAATTCAATAGAAGAGAAAATTATGCCTTAAATACTGTAAAACTGAAAATTACACCATTTCTAACAAACAGTCATTTACAAGTTACCTGTTTTAAAGTGTTTGCGAATGCTTAAAATGGTTGACTAACTCATCAGTGTATCTGATTTGCAGGACTTGTGGGAACAGGAGATTCAGGCAGGAAAATTATGCTCATGAATATTTCTCTCAGCACAATAAGATTGGTTTCTACAACCTGAAAGAAGTCAGAGATGCTTTCCTAAGAATTCAACCTACTTATGTAATCTTTAAAGTCCAGTATCTGTCACATAGCCTCAATTTCTATATATGATTAATAATCACACCTCTTGGGGGCCAGGGAGATGACTCAGTGGAATAAGCGTTTCCTGGCAAGTGCAAGGGCATGAGTTCAATCCCTGGTTCCGCAAAAAATAATAATAATCACACCTCCTGCTTAGTGGGTATCTCCTAGTGCCAAGGCATTACACTAACAATGTCTCATCTTGTGATTTTTGACTAGGGACAGCTGTTTCCCTACCCCACCCTAACGCAGGGGACTTTGGGCAATGTTTGGAGGCATTTTAGTTGTCAGGTCTTTAAAATTTTTTTAGTTTGTTTTTGGTACTGAAGCACAAACCCAGGGCCTTGTGCTTGCCAAACATGTATTTTACCAATGTGGTATACTCCCAGTACTGGTGGTCACATCTTGAAGAAGTAGTTGTAGTTAAAGGGTAAGGATGCTACTGTGTATCATGTAATGCACAGAACAGGCCCCCACCACCAAGCATTATGCAACGCCAAATACCAGGCATGCTGAGGTTGAGAAACCCTGATTTATATCTATTACTTCTTATAATCCTTGCAGCAAACCGACAAGGGAAATGCAATGGTCTCTCATACAGATAATATAGTGGAGAACTGGGGATATTAAATAACATTTCTAAGTTCATATCACAAGTTCCTAAGAAAGAGAAGCAGAGTTCTAAACCCCTCCTCTAATTCTACAGTCAAGGTTTCTTTGCCTCCCTCCCTCATTCCCTCTTTCCGTCCCTCTTGCCCTCCTTCTCGTCTTCCCTCCCTTTGCTTGATATATGATATTGAACATAGGGCCTTGCACACGCTAGATGAATACTGCACCTCTGAGCTACATCTTTAACCACTTAAGTCAATTTTATTTTTATTTTTTTAATTATTTATTTGTGTGTGTGTGTGTGTGTGTGTGTGGCCAACTCAGCCCCCCAGGGGGCGGGGCTGGCTGGCATGTGGTGCTGGGGCATTGAACCGCGGTCCCTGTGCTTTGCTAAGCTTGTTCTAAGTAGGTGCTTTAGACCACTGAGCCATCTCACCAGCCCCACTTGAGTCAATTTTAAATTACTATATACATGACTACTTTGAATTAAAGATACATAGATTGCCTTGTATTCCTTACAAATCAAATCCCTTAAATCTCTTAGCTATCTTACAAGTCATTTTTCTAACAATGTGTTTATTAGAACATTAAAATCTGCATTCTTCTTATCCAAGTTTGACAAGGGCTCACCACTAACTCTACCCTTATCCACTTGAAAACAGCACAGCAACATTATCATATAGAAAACAGACTTGAGTTGGGTATATCAATGTCAATATGACATATTTTGCCAGTTATGGGTATCTTCCAATTGAAAAAAAAAAAGCACAAGTTTTCCCATTCTGGCCAGCAGTAGATCCATTTGCAAGTTCTGTTCAACATGATGAAATGATTCTTTCTGGACTTTATATTTCTCTGCTATCTTTCATCATGCAAGTGACACAAGGGCCACTTGATAATCGCCAGGTAGAAGCTCAGACTTCAGTGAGGATAAGCCAGTCCAGGTGAAGTGGTCATTAGTGCATATGAAACTTTGGTGAGGTTTTTGGCTTGTTTGATTTTTATTCTTTTCTTTTTCTTTTTTTTTTTTTTTTTTGGTGGAACCAGGGATTGAACTCAGACCCTTGCACTTGCCAGGGCAGCACTTATTCTACTGAGCCATCTCCCCGGCCCTATTTTTATTATTTTCAAACACAGTATCTGTAACTTTTCCTTTGTGGGACTGTGACAGGTAAATAAAAACTATATATGTTCAATTCTCCCTATAAATTGTAGATTTCTGCAGAAATCCATGCTTCTGTGTTGACCATTTTCCTAATTTGTATACCTGAAATTATGAGCATGAAAATAATTGTATGGTTTACATCTGCCTGTCATATGTATCTTGGGCAATCTACTCATCCTGATGTCTCTGCTACTGTCTGAGTATAAAACTGAAATTCTATATGTGGGCAGTTTCCTAAATCTCAGACAACAAGACCATTGGTCTTCCTAAGTGTACCTGAAACCTTAATGTGTAATTGCTAGAGAATAAAATCTAATATTATTCATACTGCTAGGTGAGGTTCAGTCAGAAGATTTTATCTCCAGATTTTTTTTTTTTTTTTTTGAGATAGGGTTCCACTATGTACTTCAGGCTGTCTTGAACTCACTATGCAGCCCAGTATACTCTTGAACTCAGGGTAATTTTTCTAACTCAACTTCCTGAATTCTGGTATTCCAGTCATGAGCCACCACACCCAGCCAAAGATTTTTGAAAGAAGAAAAATGCATCAAACCCTGACATTACCTCAATAGGTTGCTATGGGTGGAATCCTCAATGAGATACCATTGTCGTCAGGTAAAGAAGGTCACAGTGTAACAAAGAGGTGTCAGTCTTGGGTGCTGTATACTGAAATCACTGCAGCAGCTTCAATGTTTTCAGAGTACCTCCATGACTATTATACAGAGGCAATGCTAAGAGCCACTCATGTCACATTGCTGTGGTCTGAATGGTCTTGTTCCCTCATAATTCATTTGTTAGACCTTAATCATGAATGCGCTAGTGTTAGGAGATGGTGCCTTTGGGAGGCGACTAGGTCATGGAAGCAGAACCCAAATTAATGCGAGTGGCGCCCTTATAGAAGAGCCCCCAGACCTCATGCTGCTTTGCCTCTTCCACTGTGAGAACACAATGAGTAAGCACCATCTACAAACCAGACTGTGAGCCCTCACCAGACATTGAATTTCCCAGCATGTTCATATTAGACTTCCCAGCCTCAACAACTGTGCAAAATGGATTAGTGTTGTTTGCAAGCCCCTGGATCCGTGACACTTTGTTACAGCAGCCTGAAGGGACTAAGACAAGAATGACACCCCTTTCTTGGGTTGTGTATGTGGCTAGGCTTTGGAGGAGGTGGAGAAGTATCTCCATTAGCTGGTTGGGTTGTATGACTGAAAGTCCCTTCTGGTGTACCTCTCCATAACACACTACATTACCCCAAATGCACAATCGCAGACCAACAGTGTTTCCTGGAGACATAACAGTAAAAGCTGGGAGGAGCAGAAAACAATAACTGTTATGTTTTTGAAGGATTTGCTATTCTCCAAGGGCCCTAATCCAACTGTCTAAAAAGACTTACCTATTCTTATACTTATGTCTAATCCACAAGATGCATGACTCCATGAGGAAGAGCATTATAGTAAGAAAGTATCACCATGGGCTAGCCTGATACCTAAAGTAAAGCTCATTTTACAGTGGGTTAGTTGTGACCCAGGCTTCAAGGGAATTATGTAGTTGGTTTTAGGAGGACCAAGAATAACAGGATGGGTACCGGGTGAAAAGACAGAAGGGGAGCTAGCAAAGCTGCACATATCCCATAGGGTGACTGCACCCTGGTGTCACAGAGATATTAGGTCAGTCCCCCTTTGAGCACATCTGAAAGATGTAGAGCGAGCACTGCAGCTGCTTTTCTAGAAGCATTTGTATGCCAGTTATTTCTGGGTTACCTATTTGAGAGTGTATACCTGTCAGACAAAACGTTGCTTGCCTGTAATCCCAGAATTTGGGGAGGTTGAGGCTGGAGGGTTGCATGTTTGAAGTAGGGATAGGGTGGTTAGGGATATAATTCAGTGTGAAGGCCCTGGATTTAATCCTAAATACAACACAAAGAGAGGAAGAGAAGGGGGGAAGGAGGAACAACAGGGATTATGCCTATCTCCCACTCTACCTCTTCAAGAGCATGAGGGCAGAACTGGAATAGGAAAAAGCAGCTCCAAAACTTTCATCCCTTGAAGCCAATAAGGTCATATTACCCTATCTGGATCAAAATGTGCAGCAAGAAACAAGATTTCCCACTCCATTCTTCACAGACTCAATGAGCTCTAAGTAGTGATAGGAGCTAGGGATTCTGCTCAGCACTCTACAGATGACACCACTGAGGTGACCCTACAGCCTCAAAAAACACCCCCGCAGAAATAAATTAAATAAAATAAACAAAGAGGCTGGAGAGATGGCTCAGTAAAATAAGTGCTTGCATGGCAAGCAGAAGGGTCTGAGTTCAATCCCTGGTTCCACAAAAAAAAAAAAAAAAGCACTCCCAAACTATCTTTCCCAGGAGCTGTCAAAGGGTGGAAGTTGTACCACAAGGAAAATATCCCTTCATACAGTAGAGACTGCTGCTATTAAAGAAGTTCTTTACTAACCAAAATAAGTAGTATGTTGAGCTATGAAATCCCATCCAGGGGGCCGGGGAGGTGGCTCAGTGGAATTAGTGCTTCCCTGGCAAGGGCCTGAGTTCAATCCCCAGTTCCGCAAAAAAAAAAAAAAAAAAAAAAAATCCCATCCAGAAAATAATATCCTGGTTTAATATTTTTTCCTGTCTCCAAGATTTGAGCCTGGTTTCTTTACCTTTAAAGCCAGATATATAACTGTGTCATGCTCTAATATTTTTATTCTGTTCACTCTCACCCCTTTTCTCTTTCCTCTCTTCTCTCTGCCTTATCAGCCAAGCTGAAAACAATGCGGACATCGGGGAAGAAGGGACAAATTCTATGAAAGAAAACCTGCTTAGGAGATACAACTGCATAATGCTGACTGTATTCTGGGCCATTCAATTTTCCAGTTGAAGGTACAGATTAGAAATCAAGGGTTACATGTACAAATAAAGATCAGTTAGGCAGTCATGTATGTCCTTTTGTTGCAGGCAGCCCGGTTAAATAAAAATATTATAGGCAGTCAGACAGGGCCAGGCCCTCAAAGGAGACAGCACAAAAGACAAGCTACCTTGCAACTGTGGGAGGGACGGATGCTCCTGCTGTGAACCAGACCTAAAGACCTAAAGGCCAAACAAATGCTAAAAGAGTAGCACCTGGGATTGATATTCTAAATAGGTATCGATCACCTGGAAAGACCCAAGTGAGTCACTAGCCCAACCCCCAACAGGAAGAGACCCTGTCCCGCATTCCAGCCCCCAACAGGAAAAAACCCTGTCCCGTATTCATGCCCGCTTACTCCATGACTTGATTCCCCATTTGGTCCCTGATTTAATCAACTTTACCTGAGCAATGGTGCTTTCAATCCCATTGGTTGATCACAGTTGTGTCCCACCCCACATCCACCTGAGCGAGTTCCCATTCTCTCCACCTTAGCCCCACATGGTTTTGCTTTTTTTTTTTTTTTTTTTTTTTTTTTTGTGGAACTGGGGATTGAACTCAGGCCCTTGTGCTTGCCAGGGAAGCGCTTATTCCACTGAGCCATCTCCCCAGCCCCTAGCCCCACATGGTTTGTTTTTTGTTTTTGTTTTTTTGCAGAACCGGGGATTGAACTCAGGCCCTTGCGCTTGCCAGGGAAGCACTTATTCCACTGAGCCATCTCCCCGCCCCCCCCCACATGGTTTTACACTATAAAAGTCCCTGGAAGAGACAACTTCCCGGGGAACTACCCACTCAGGGCCGCCTCCTGTCCCTCTCTCAGACAGGTGCTTTCTTTCCCTCAATAAATATATTCTGCTCATAATCTCCGTTTGTTCCAAAAAGTCATTCTTCGGTTTTAGAGAACACGAACTCGGGCAGGTCAGGTCGGGAGATCATTTTTCCCTATGTCATTTGGAGGTTCCCTGTATGGTTTGGAGGTCACCCACCCAAGACCAGTTTTCCTTCGTGTATCACTTTGGCTTCAAGAACAGAATCATTGAACTGAATGTCTTGCGTATTGGGGCAGTGCCGAGGGTCACCTTAAGTGTATCCTGTAGGAGGCCTGTTCTGTGTTATTTTTCTCAAGGGGAAATAATCAGATCTCAGGAATACCATTGAGTCATCTTTTCTTTGAGGCTGGAGAAAAATTCCATTTTTATCATCTCTACATGATAAAGCTCAACATTTCTAAAATAGCTTAAAATGATAAGAGTCTAAACCTTTCTCAAATTCATGGAAAAAATAAGCTTAAAAGCATTCATAAAACTTTCTTGATAGGAATTCAACGATCTCATTTAGTGAAAGTCTGTATTGCTTCTAACTTTTTTACTATTTTTTATTCTCTTTAAAAAGTTAAAATTGTCATTGAAACCCTTAAAAATAAAATAAAAGAAAAAAATTGCTTGAGCATTTTGATGAATTTGTAGCTACGAGAGATGGAATCAGTAAGAGCTAAACAAAAAAACGTGGACTTTGAAATCTTTCACCTTTACGCAAATCTTACTGAAAACATTTAAACAGGTATGCCATAAAATGTGGTACATTCATCTTTAAGATAGAACAGAAAAAAATATGAAATCCATGCCAACAATGATAGCTTTGGAATACTGGTAATTGTAAGGCATGTAGAATAAGAATGAACATGTTTGGTGCTAAAACAAGTAATGGGGGAAGACCAATTTCATATCTTATCCCAAATAATTCATTTGGTTTCGTTGGTTTTTATCAGGAATGTTGGTTACTAAGCATGCTGAGAGTGAGGATTTAGAGAAAAAATGTGCTATGTCTATGCACAGCAAAATGCTGAGTGGGTTTGATTCAAAATTCACCACAGGCCAGGAAAAAGACTTTGCAAAACTCTGGCCCTGTTGCTCACACATGGCCCGGCTGTGTATAAGCCTCACACTGGCTTGGTTTTCAAAGAGCAAGGTCATTTTCTCAGTTTCCACTTCTCATGAAGTTCCAAACGCTTCCTTAGGATATGAAATCTCTCCTTTCTTTTTATCGTTATGAGTTCTTTTTATTATTATTACTTTTTTTTTTTTTTTTTGCAGAACCGGGGATTGAACTCAGGCCCCTATACTTGTCAGGCAAGCACTTATTCCACTGAGCCAATTCCCCAGCCCCTCCTTTCTTTTTATCACTCTTAGTAATGCCAGCTTGTTCAGACAATACTGAAAGGGGTTGCTCTTCACTGCTCAGACAGGATGTCCTATTGATGTACATTGCTGGGACAGCCCACAAGCATTCATCTGTTGGTATCTTGTACAAATGTGAACAATTTCTAAGCAGGCTGAATTCAACGTTTTCTATAAAAGCTGTGTGATATTATCAACACTCACTCACATGAAGAATTTAGTGATTGCTTCATGTGTTCAAGGCACTGGGCTAAGCCTTAGAATGCGAAGGGTGCGAGAAGAGGGGTAGTTACAGAAATTTTGGGTGAGATAGAAAGATGAATGAGCTGTAGTGTCTGCCTTTAAAAAGTCCAGCAGATGGCCGGGGAGATGGTTCAGTAGAGTAAGCACTTGCCTGGCAAGTGTAAGGACCTGAGTTAAGGACCTGAGTTCAATCCCGGTTCCGCAGAACCGGTATCTTCCAGTAATTTGCCAAAATGACTAACACAAAGGGCAAGAGGGGGGGAACCCGGTATATGTTTTCCAGGCCTTTTAGAAAACATGGGGTTGTTCCTTTGGCCACATACATGTGAAT
>NW_004524693.1:443159-447088 GCF_000260255.1 Octodon degus
AGATATTGCTGAGGTATTGTGCAGGTATATACCCAAATATTCAAATATTTATATTGGCTTGAAGATCCAGTAAATCATCATGGGGAAAAGATGTACAAAATTGGGGCCAGGGAGATGGCTCAGTGGAATAAGCGCTTCCCTGGCAAGCACAAGGGCCTGAGTTCAATCCCCAGTTCCATCAAAAAAAACCCAAAATAAATGGAAGTCACTTCAGAAACAAATGTAAGTTCACTTCAGTTAAATAAATTGCTTAAAGCAAATAAATAATAAAAACAGTAGCCAACAGTTATCGAGCAGTTACTTTGCACCAAGCACAGTGCTAATGGCTGTGTATGAGTTATATCATTCAAGTCAAACAGCACTACTGAAATTCTCTTTTGTAAATGAGGAAACAGACATAGAGAAGTTAAGCCAAAGTCACACAGCTAGTGATCAGAGCAAGGTTCAAGCCTGGTTTATTTGCCTCCAAAGCCAGGCATGCAAGTACTGTAGTCTAATGGCTTCAAGCACTCAGAGCTGGGAGGGGAAGGAAGCATGTTCACTGACCTCTAATAAAAGGCACAACATGGTAAATTCTATAAAAGATACAAGGAAACTACTACAGAAGCACAGATTAAAAGTAATTTCTGAGGGGCTGGTGAGATGGCTCAGTGGTCTAAAGCACCTACTTAGAACAAGCTTAGCAAAGCACAGGGACCGCGGTTCAATTCCCCAGCACCACATGCCAGCCAGCCCCGCCCCCTGGTGGGCTGAGCTGGCCACACACACACACACACACACAAATAAATAAATAATTTTTAAAAAACATTTAAAAAATAAATAAAAGTAATTTCTGAGGGGCTGGTGAGATGGCTCAGTGGTCTAAAGCACCTACTTAGAACAAGCTTAGCAAAGCACAGGGACCGCGGTTCAATCCCCCAGCACCACATGCCAGCCAGCCCCGCCCCCTGGTGGGCTGAGCTGGCCACACACACACACACACACACACACACACACACAAATAAATAAAATTTAAAAAAAATAAGTAATGGAAAGTCAATAATGATCTTATACAGGCAAGTGATATGATCAGATCTGTGATTTGGAGAGAAAATTCTTCCTTCTTTTTTTCCCCCAGCTCAGCCCACCCTGAGGGCAGGGTATGCAGCATGGTATGTGATGCTGGGGATTGAAACATAGCCCCCTGCACCTGCCTAAGCTTGCCTAAGCAGGCACTTTAGACCACTGAGCTATCTTGCTGGCCCTGGAAAGAAAATTCTTGTGGCATCTTTAATAATGAAGTGGGTATCCACTAGCTAAGAGACCAAAGGCCACTTGTATAACTCGGGATATTGTCTAGGTGAGGGACAGGTAGCGAATGAGAGGATTTGCAGGGGAATGGGGTAGAAGCAACTAACCAGTAATAACTTCGTACTTAGCAATGATAGGAAATGGTAACTGACAGAGTATGAGAGAGCAATCTGAAGAGGCGCTCAGTATTCTAGTCTGATCGGATCAGCAGCTTATTGTGCCCTGACCAAGATGATGGGCATAAGACAAAGGCAAACTTGCAGGCTAAGAGAACAGAGCATGCACTGGGTCATTACCATGGAGCAGCAGGCGACCATTTATCATAGTTGAAGCTCAGAGTAAAGTTAGAATCTAAACTGGAGAGTCATCTGGAGAATATATTCTAATCAGGATGAAACTACCTAGGTAGAACATTACTAAGTTAGGGAACATTTTCTACTTCAGGTAATTAAATAGGTTTGTAGAGAAACTATTTCCAACAAAGAAATCCTAAAAATCTGGATGCAATCTAGAAATCATTATCTTTAAAGTGGAGCTGAGCAGAAGTTAAGTAAGGGGAATGATCAGAAGCCAAAGAATAAAGCCTGGCTTTCTGGAGGTGATCAAGCCAGAGTTTGTTTTGGGAAGATCTGTATCCCAGATAGAACAGAGTCAGTATTAAAGGAGTGTGTGGTTGGACCAAAATAAAAGATAAAACCTGATATCCAAGCAAGGAAATGAGGCTGACTGGAGATCCCACCAGAAAACCAAAATCCCCTAATGGAGAGGTTACTTCAAGGAGTGGCTCATCTCTTCATAATGATATTTACCTGCTTAGGAATTGTGAAGAAAAAAATGTTTTTCCTAAAATTTTTTAGCCACATGTGTACATTTAGGCACTTGAGAAGCAGAATACTCTCTCTGTGACTTCAAAGTCACCAGGCAGAAAAGTTACTTTATGGTGGTCCTTGGTTAATAGCACCCCCAGGCACATTGTAGTAGCCAATGAAAATTTTCTCTGGAAGAATTTAAAGTAGTCTCAAAGAATTCTCACAGATGAAATTCCACAGACCATGAGCTCATAGTGAAAAAAAAAATACTAACTCTACACAGAAACAGCTGGCATGGGTGGAAATCTATAGAAACAAATGTACAGAGATTCATGACGATAAGAATCATCAGAGATTAGATATGAAATAAGTATATTTGCTATGCTAAAATAAATGAAATGGAATTCAATAATGATTATGAAATAAGAAACTTTGAAAAATGATCAGATAGATTAGGAAAAAGATCTAAATGAACTTTGACAAGGGAAAAATATCATAATTTAAATATAAAATAAAATCTCCTTTGGCGGGTTAAGCATGAATGGTGAAGAGAATTTTTAAATTGCAAAATGGATCAAATATTGCAAAGTAAAAAGCATAAAGACAAAGATACGAACATAATCTGATAGAAATAAAGAGACATTAAGGATGGAATAAGAAAGTCTAAAAAATACCTAATGAGTTTGCAGAACAGTTATAGAAATAATGTTAATAATATGTTCAAAGATACAAAATGTTTAAAAATTTTCCAAGATTTAATATAAAAAATAAAAAAGATTTAATATAGATAAAAAGGGGCTGGTAGAAGGGGCCTTGAGATATAACAACCCTGAAAGGGTGGTTGGAAGGAAACAAACTCAGAAAAAACCCAAAACTCAGAAATCACAATTGAAAATGACCAAGGAAAAAGAGCCGAGAAAATCCAGTGTCATGAAAACAAAGAGGGAAGATGTTTCCAAGGTCCTGGTCAGTGTGCGCGCACACATGCAAGCATGTGTGTGTGTGTGTGTGTGTGTGTGTGTGTGTGTGTGTGTGTGTGTGGTACTGGACATGGAACCCAGGGCTAAACAAGCGCTATACCACTAAGCTGCATTTCCAGTCCCCATGGTCAGACAAACCAAGAAAGATGACAATAAGCAATCTTTTTTTTGGCGGAACTGGGGATTGAACTCAGGCCCTTGAGCTTGCCAGGGAAGTGCTTAATCCACTGAGCCATCTCCCCGGCCCCAATAAGCAATCGTTTATTGAGTCAGCCATGGATCAGACATTTGCTAGGTGGATGCAAATATAACTAATATACTATCTTTTTATTCAAAATTTGGCAAAAGTATATATCAAGATTTATACTCCAATGTGATTAAGGGTGTAATACACACACAAAAAAAATGTTCTTAGTAGAGAAATTATTCTTTTGTAAGGATTTTTCTTTCTAATGAACTCCCCTCAGCTATTTGTCTCATGGTTGATTTCTTTTTAAGACTTCTGAATCCTCATTTATATTTCCATCCAAACCCAGACTAACAGCTCTTTCGCTTACTTTATCTGTATAATTTTGTGTCATGCCATATTCTCTTGAATCCCAGTATCTGGCATGAGCATGAATTGTAGATGTTCAAAGAATATTTTCATACCTGTTAGGGTATAGACTAAGTAATGCTTGTTGTTTTTCTTTTCCATTCTCTCTGTAGGGGCCGGGGAGATGGATCAGTGGAATAAGTGCTTCCCTGGCAAGCGCAAGAGCCTGAGTTCAAGCCCCGGTTCTGAAAAAAAAAAAAAAGAAAGAAAGAAAGAAAGAAAGAAAGAAAGAAAGAAAGAAAGAAAGAAAGAAAG
>NW_004524693.1:447188-449315 GCF_000260255.1 Octodon degus
AGAAAGAAAGAAAGAGAAAAGAGAAGGAAAAAAAGACCCTCTCTCTGTTGTCCACTTAGTTCAGGATCTCATAGCATTCAGCTGGGATTTTCATCACCTCTGTATTTTATCTCTGATCATAACATTCCAAGCCCAACCTCTCATTCATCTTAGTACAACCTTGTTCATAGCACTATGACTTCATAGTGGAGACATTTGCTAAATAAATGTTTAAGTAACAGAATGTTCCATCGAAAATTAAACAGAATTAAGTCTCCTATTGCAAGGGAATAATTTTTTTCCCAATCAATTAAAGAAGATATCACTGGAGGCCATATTTTATGTACTCAGTTGCTTGTATCCCACCAAATTTCATTCCAAAACAGACTGTAGTCAGTGGCTCACTGTGTATGTCTTAATATGTGTGTAAAGAGAAGACATGTTCATATTGAAAATTTTTACTCAATTCAGCAAAGATTTGCTAAATATTACTATGTGCATCTCTGCTATCACAACATAGAAAAATATGTAATATAAATGAGTATTAATACCAATCATGCAAGGCAGAACATTAAATGTTTCAAAACAGATCAAGATAAAGTACAGTACAAAGGAGTCATAAGACAGAAATAACCCATCTGGACTGGGAGGAAATAAAATAAATTCCATAAAGTTGGTGTTATCTGAAGTTGGTCTTTAATGATGGATATGATTTGATAGGCAGAGATTTAAGGGAGAAGGGTGGCTGGGAAGAAGCAATATATTCTAAACATGAAGGAGGAGGGAGTAGAATTTGTTGAACTGGATCAGTTCAGAATTGCATTAATCTGTGAGTAAAAGAAATTTGATTCCAGCGCCCGAAACTCATGAGGGGTTATTTGTCTCATGTAATGAGAAATCCAAAGGTAGGCTGTTGCTGGTGTTGGTTTAGCAGCTCAAGAATGTCAGGGCTGTTTGTAATTCTCTTGACCTTTCTCTCATGGTCCCAAGACATCTGCTGGAACTGAAGCGTCACATTCAAATACCAGACAGTGGGAAGTAGAGAGTCAAAAGGCAAAAAGGGCTTCCTAGAAGCTCCACTTTTTGCCTTCTACTTGTATCTCACTGTCTACTTGTATTTGCAAGAAACACTAGGCAGCATAGATCTTTTGAGCTGGACACATTATTACAAGGAAAAGGTAGCGGAAAGCAGACACTGGGTAGGTAGCTGACTCTGCCACAGAGCACAAATCATGTTTGGCTTGAGCATTAAGAGTGGAAATTCCATTTCTTAAATATGAGCCAATCAATTTGGAAAGAAAGAATATATAGCATATTTCTTTTTTTTTTTTAAAGAAGCCCCTCCCCAGGGGGCGGGGCTGGCTGGCATGTGGTGCTGGAGGATTGAACCGCTGTCCCTGTGCTTTGCTAAGCTTGTTCTAAGTAGGTGCTTTAGACCACTGAGCCATCTCACCAGCCCCAGCATATTTCTTATGCCTGACATCTTTTTGCTTGGCGATAGCTTTTTATTTACTGGCCAATAATGAAATCTCTGATCATCATAGAAGGAGCTGTGGGAGCAGGGGGAAGAGCTCTTTCAGCTGCTCAGGAAGGACTTCTCAGAGCAGGGATCCCCGAACTGAGTGGGAGAGACCAATAAAGGGTGGTTTGGGCAGAGGCCCAGAATGAGAAGGAAGATGGAAGTTTGGGGAGTCACAAGCATTTCAAGCTGGCTGATGCAGAGTACAAAAAGGATTTGATGGATACAAAGGAAGGACAATTTTTTATCTGTATACACAGAATGGTTAGGATAGATATACAGCTACTTTTCTCTTAATTCAAAGAGAAGAAAGATGTGTACTAATAGTGTTTGGACAGGATATCCTGTCTGCATCTTGTATTATGGATAACCACTATGAAGACAACAATATGCATTGTATTAATTATTGAAACTGTCCTACTGACCTGTTTTGAAACTGTCTCATTGCTATTTGTTTCTTAATAAAATTAATTTAAAAAAAAAGAAGAAGAAGGATTTGGTGAGAAAAGGGATAGAGAGACAGGCAGGGCCAGATCATGAAGACTCAGACTGTGAGCTTAGTAAAGGGTTTAAACCACAACACTAGCTTTTAAATTAAAACAACAACAGGGGCCGGGGAGATGGCTCAG
>NW_004524693.1:449469-452549 GCF_000260255.1 Octodon degus
GTGTGTGTGTGTGTGTGTGTGTGTGTGGCCAGCTCAGCCCACCAGGGGGGCGGGGCTGGCTGGCATGTGGTACTGGGGGACTGAACCGCGGTCCCTGTGCTTTGCCAAGCTTGTTCTAAGTAGGTGCTTTAGACCACTGAGCCATCTCACCAGCCCCTCTGCCATCTTTCTTGATGCATTCTTTGAGAGCATTTTATTTATCTTGTTCATTATTGTCTTCCTAGAGCCTAGTGTTTTTCTTGACCCCTGAAGTCCACCCTATGAATCTGTGTTCTTTGAAGAGTGAAGTGGAAAAACTGTTGTACTCAGTGTCCAGTGAAATCTTTGTTATCGCAAGGCTTTATCCTTTAAGCCATACATAAAGATGATCCCTTTGTGTTGTTCCAGGTCCCTTTATAAGCAGAGAAATTGATAGAATTAAAAGCAGAAGAAATGCATTAGGGGTAATCCCTGTGATAGACAATGAGGAGGGAGAAGGGAGAGCCTGATAGAGCCACCAGTCTACTCTGCTGCAACGCAAGTGGAGGAGATCCTGAGTGAAGGAGAGAGAAAAAAAGAAGGAAGGGAGTGATGCAGGGAGGAAAAACAATGGAAAGGAAAGAGGAAGGGAAAGTGGGAGGGAAGAAGTGGGGAAGGAAGGATCTTGCCCTCCTATGTAGGTCTAAGGAAGGTTTAGCAAGGCTGTCATGGAGGCTTTGAGACATTCACTAGTCTGAAAAATCTGGTGCCTCCTATGAATAGACCTGTCTAGTATCCCTGTTGGGCTCACTCAGTGACCCCTGAGTGGCCCGGATGGCAGGTGGTCTCAGTGAAAATGCAATGATGTTTTCAGAGCAATGAAGTAGCTTGGTCACTCTCTCTGCAGCCAAGAGATCTGAGAAACTATTCTCAAGGCTATCACACCTGCCAGTCTCAGCATTGTCAGAGGGCTCCTGTACTGCTTAGTGTCTTGCCCATAAACTGCTAGTGAGGTTCTGTTCATACCTCTACTCTTGTCTTCCAGTTCTGTGAACTCAGCCAGAACAGAAGTACACCTTGCTCATAACTCCTTCTGTGGATTAGTTATCTGACCCTGACCCCAAGCTCCCTTGGCCAGGTCTGCAGTCTAAAGGCGCAAATGTCCACATTCCTGTTGCCTATGCTCACTGTAGGATATTTTTAATGATAAAATTCAACCTTGTTAGATTTTTCACAGTCTCCAAGGTTTCTGGGAGCCCTCTTGTCAGATTCAGATGTTCTGCCATCTATCTGTACTGCTCTGTTCCCAGGGAGCACACCCTATAGAGTAGGTTTATCCTTTAGTCCCAGGCTCTAGAATTAACTGAGAAGGTTTTAGAGCCTACCCAAGATCACGTGGCCTAATTGCACAGCTTGTGGTGTAAAATAGGACTGTGGTTTGGAGTGGACTTTCTGAACTACAACTTGCCACTGCCTGTGGTTCACAGAATCATGCACATTGTTGTGATGGCTTACTTGCCTGTTGTCTTAATTACTTCGTTTTCATCCTTGCAACAAAATATCCAACACCCAAAATTAAGGAAGAAAAGGTTTATTTCGATCACGGTTTGTGGAAGTTTCAGTCCATACCTGGCTGGCTCCAAGGCAGGGTGGCACGTGGCAAAGGGCAGTGGCTCATGGCAGCAGAAAACAGCACAACAGCAAGAGTAGGAAGGGAGGAGCAGCTGCAGAAAGCAAGCCTCTCTCCCTTTCTTATGTTGCATCCAGGTTGTCCACCTCAGGGCAGGTATAGCGCTCACACCCATAATCCCAGCACTGGATCCTGAATTAATCACAAACTCTTGAAGCCTATCCCATGACTACATGAGGCTTTCGGGGGATGAACTGTAACACCCATCAACCTTCTTCCTCAAGATTAGACTTTTTTTTTTTTTTTTGGTGGAACCAGGGATTGAAGTCATACCCCTGCGCTTGCCAGGTAAGCGCTTATTCCCTGAGCCATCTCCCCGGCCCCATCCATCTCCCCAGCCCCATGAGATTAGACTTTTCTGAGGGTGGGACAAGACACTGATACCTACTAGGCAGTTCAAAAGTGTTTCTGGAATAAAAGAATGAATGAACAAAGAGATGACCCTTTAGTAGTCAGTTTGCAAACATTTCAGATTAGTTTCTGACGTCTTTGCATCTTAAAGCGGTCCTCATACTATGACTCTGGATGTCTCCCACTGCCACTACTTAATAGTCAAACCATGGCTTCTAAGATGGCTTTTTCCACTTACCCCAAGCCCCGAGCTGCCTACCTACCCAATAAGGAATGGGAGTAGATGAAGTTCTAGAAATACAAACAGCAACAAAGTTTTTGCTCAATAATGAAGAAAAAGCTAACAAAAGGAATTCTAAGATACATTTCGTCTTGGCAAGGTGTGCATTGTGCCAGGGGCCAGTGTGGTCAGATAATAAAGGAAGTGACAGCAGCTTCAGTCAAAAACAGAAAGCCTAGTAAAGATTTGACTGAGAGGCAGGTAAATGGGCTCAGACTTGCAGAGGTCCTGTCTGGCTACCACCTTTCCCTTATAACTGAACTCAGTGGAGTCCACGTTGCTTCTTCTGGGCCTTCGTAGGCAGCCGGTGCTCAGCACTGGGCCTAAGCCTGAAGGCCTTCTTGGTAACTGTCTAGTCTTTGCAGGTCACGTGGTATTCTAGAGCATCAACGGGCTGATGGCAAAACAAGGCTTTGGGGCTGGTGAGATGGCTCAGTGGTCTAAAGCACCTACTTAGAACAAGCTTAGCAAAGCACAGGGACCGTGGTTCAATCCCCCAGCACCACACGCCAGCCAGCCCGCCCACTGGTGGGCTGAGCTGGACACACACACACACACACACACACACACACATAAATAAATTAATTAATTTTCAAAAACCCCAAAAACAAGGCTTTGGTTCTATCCCTAAAGTGTGTGAAAACTATACAGAAAACAAGAGAACAAAAGTCAATGAAATATGCTGGGAAGAAACTTTTAAGATATTAATGAGGTGCAGAAAGAAAAAATATTGTCTAGAACACTTTCAATCCTCCCCATTCTTTTTTTCAATTTATTTATTTATTTATTTGTGTGTGTGTG
>NW_004524693.1:455414-460263 GCF_000260255.1 Octodon degus
ATTTGTTGAAACTGTACTTTCGATGTGATTTGAAACTGTCTCATTGCTATATGTTTATCAATAAAACTTTGAAAAGAAAAAAAAATAAACTGCTTGTTGATGAGTAGTCAATGATGACAAGGATTAAAAAAAGAAGAAGCTAAAAGAATGTTGCAATTGTTTTTTACAAGTCTGTCACACAAAGTAGTGCTTTTTCAAAATCAACACTGAGATTTACATTCTTTTGTTAAATGAGACCCATTCCTCAACCATTTTTTTTTTAATTTTACTGAGAAAGAAATAGCAATGAGATAGTTTCAAAACAGGTTGGTAGGACAGTTTCAATAATTAATGCATTGCATATTGTTGTCCTCATAGTAGTTATTCATAGTACAAGAGACAGACACGATATCTTGTTTAAACACTACTAGTACAAATCTTTCTTCTCACTGAACTAAGAGAAAGTAGCTGTATATCTATCCTATTTTGTATATACAGATATATATTTTTTACTACAAAATGACCCTTCATTTATATCCCCCTTTTTTGATTAGTTTTGTCAGAGATGGGTGTTCCATTGCCATTCAAATATTGTAGGTGCGTGAATTCAGCAAAATAATCCAATATAGTACAGTAGTCCATAATAGTAGTGGGTTATCAGCAGAACTGGCAACATCAGAAGTTGTTGACTTGAGCCTTTTACAGCTCAGCATATTAATATGGCTTTACTTTTTTTTGCGGGGGGAGAACCGGGAATTGAACTCAGGCCCTTGCACTTGCCAGGCAAGTGCTTATTCCACTGAGCCATCTCCCCAGCCCCTGGCTTTACTTTTTATACCTCATGTTTATACCTTTCTGATGGATGGTTAAGACCAAGATAAAGCAAGACCTATATAACAAGAAATGTAACTTTTGTATCTGATAAGGTCAGTAAAATGCCCTCGGGATTTACCCTGAAACCCTGTACAGCAATTTGTGTATCTTTTGTCAGTGTCAGCTATCTGGATGAGTCACGGCTATTGCTTGACCAATTTGCTCTCTGTGAAAGCCTGAGAGAATGTTTTCTCTTTAGGTGACTCTCAGTAGGCACATTCTACATCGTCGATCACTTTCCTCTGTGGCCACATAATCTCCTTGAATAGAAAATTTGGGACACCACTGAGTTACAGGATGTTACAGTACAGGTTCTCTTCTGTCCTGAGTCCTCACTGACCTTGAAGGGCTAGAGCCAAATTGTTCCCCAACAATTCTTGATAGAGGAATGAGGAGACTTCAATTTCTTTCCCAGTCTGCATTATTTCCTTGGGTTCCCCAGGGAAAGGAGACCTTGAGGTATCAAGAAAAAGAGAGCTATGGAAATGGAGTTAGCCAGGACTCTCTAGGCTATAATTACTTTTCTACCTTCACTTACTAGAGTAAACAGATAAATATCAATCCAGTGGGAAAAAGTGTTTTCCATCTTCCTGTCCTTACAGTTATTCAGATGAGGTAATAAAGTCATTGGCACTTAATCATGTGGTGAGTCCGGCTTGTCCTTCTGTAGGGTTTTTATCATGAATGACTGTTAGACTTTATCAAAAGCTTTTTCTCCTTTTTTTTTTTTTTAACCAGGTATTGAACTCAGGCCCTTGCACTTGCCAGGCAAGTGCTTATTCTACTGAGCTATCTCCCCAGCCCTTCTGCATCTATTGAGATGATCATGTGATTGTTGTCTTTGGCTCTATTGATGTGGTGTATAACATTTATGGATTTCTGTATATTGAACCATCCCTGCATCCCTGGGATGAATCCTACTGGGTTGTGATATATATAATCTTCTTGAAGAGTTGTTGTACTCTGTTTGCTAGGATTTTACTGAGTAGTTTTATATCTATGTTCATTAGGGAGAATGGCTTATAGTTCTCTTTTTTGATTTGGTCTTTCTCTGGTTTTGGTATCAGAGTAATGCTTGCATACAGGAATGAGTTTGGAAGAACTGTTACCCTTTTAATTTCATTGAAGAGTTTCAGAAAAGTTGGTATTATATTTTCTCCAATTTTCTTGTAAAATTCAGCTGTGAATCCACCTAGACCTGGTGAATTTTTGGTAGGTTTTTAATTAAATTTTAAATTTCGTGCACTGATATTGGGTTATTCAGAATTTTTATATGTTCTTCATTCAGCTTTGTTAATTCATATGTATCTAGGAATCTGTCCATTTCTTCTGTTTTCCATCCTATGAGAGTAAAGATTGTGGAAGTAGGTACTGATGATCTTCTGAATTTCTATAGGGTCTGCAGTGATTTGGCCCTTTTCATTCCTTATTGTATGAATTTGATTTTTTTTCTTTCCCTTTTTGATAAGGTTGGCTAGGGGCTCATCAATTTTGTTCACTCTTTCAAAGAACCAATTATTTGATTCATTTAATCTCTGTACTGTTTCCTTCATCTCCATATTGCATTTATTTCTGCTCTGATCTTTATAATTTCCTGTCTTCTTTGGCTTTTGGGTTGATTTGCTCTTTTGTTCTTTTTTTTTTTTTTTTCCCTAGGAGCTTCAGGTGCAGTACAAGATTTTTTTTTTTAATTTTTATTTTTTGGTAGAAACAGGGGTTGAACTTAGGCCCTTGTGCTTGCCATGCAAGCACTTATTCTACTGAGCCATCTCCCCAGCCCCCAAGATTATTTATTTGGGCTTGTCCTGTTTTCTTTTCTTTTTTCTTTTTTCCTGATGTGAGAACTTACTGCTATAAATTTCCCTTTAAGTACAGCTTTCATTGCACCCCATACATTCCGGACTTGTGGTGATCCTCCTGCTTTCACCCTCCCCAGTACTGGGATTATAGGTTTGCACCATCACACCCGGGCTCTGGCTGGCTCAGCCCGCCCTGGAAGTGGGGCTGGCATGGCATGCGGTGCAGAGGACTGAACCTAGGTCCCTGCATTTGCCTAAGCAGGAGCTTTAGTCTGCTGAGCTATCTCACCAGCCCATATTTATTTATTTATTTATTTATTTATTAAAGAGAGTACAAATTAGAATTTTTAAATTAAAAAAAACAGAAAAAATTACAAGTGATACCAAATTTCACTTAACAAAGTAATATGAATTTCACAGTATTTGTTCTAATACATAGTGTTGTCTTCCAACCCGTTATTCACATTAGCAGACATATGCTTGAAAAATTGGAAGAAGAAAGAAGAAAGAAATCTAAAGAAATTACGAAGAGAAAAAGTACAAACAGTTGAAAAAAAGGAGACAAAACAAATTAAGTATTATCTGTTCCTTTCCATAGACCAGCAGAAATACACAGTACAGTTGTTGAAATCATCCTGCTTACACACATAGATAAATCTTTTTCCCCCACTCCCTCTCCTGTCCTTTTCAACTCAGTAACTTTTCTTTTGAATAAGTTCATTCCCTTTTCTCAATATCTATTGTGCCCTTCAGATTCCGTTTTTCTCTTTCAGGTTCTCACACTAAGGAGACAATACAATATTTGCACATGTGGATCTGATCTATTTCTCTTAAGATTATGTTCTCTAGTTGCATCCATTTACCCACAAAAGACTCCAATTTATCTAGTTATAGCTGCATAATAAAAAATACCACATCTTCTTTATCCATTCCTCAGTTGATGGGCATCTGGGTTGTTTCCAGGACTTAGCTATCACAAATTGTGCTGCTATAAACATGGGTGCACATATATCACTTCGGTATGAGGTTTTCAGTTCTTGTGGAAAAATACCCAGGAGGGGAATAGCTGGCTTGAATGAAAGCTCCAATCCTAGGTTTTGAAGGATTTTTACCTACATATCTGCATTTTTGTTTGATGTTACATATTGTTTAGGCTCAGAAGATAGGTCAGTGATCTAAGCCCCTCTCTGGCAAGCACAAGGACCTGGGTTCGATCCCCAGTACAGCATGCAATGCTTTGATGCTGGCTGCCGAAACCGGGCATGGAGGTGCACACCTGCAATCCCAGTACTGGGTGGGGCTAAGACAGTGGAATCATTATGATTCTGAGCTGAGTACAAGACCCTGTACCAAATAAATAGATAAATAAATAAGTTTTTAAAAATTTTTAAAAATATTGTTTTTCTTTAATTTCATCTGTGACTCACTGATTTTTCAAGAGGGTGTTATTTAATTTCTATGTGTTTATGCAGTTTTTGTTGTTTCTTTTTATATTTTTATTCTTCCTTTCTTTTCTTCTTTCTTTCTTTTTTTTTTTTTTTCTGAGACAGGTTCTCACTATGCTCTTCAGGCTGGCCTTGAGTTCACTTTGGAGCCCAGGCTGGTCTTAGACTAGCAGAGATCCATCTGTTCCAACCTCCAGAGTTCTGGTTTTACACATGTGCCACCACTCCTGTCTTTTACTGTTTCTTTTGTCAATAATGTCCAGTTTCATTGTACTATGGCCAGGTAATACGCATGGCATGATGCCAATTCCTTTGCATTTACTTGCAAATACTCTATGTGCTAGTTTATGGTCTATTTTGGAGAATGTCCCATGCGCAGGTGAGAAGCAAATGTACTTTTTTTTGGGGGGGGGGAACCGGGGATTAAACTCAGGCCCTTGTGCTTGCCAGGGAAGCGCTTATTCCACTGAGCCATCTCCCCGGCCCCCACAAGTGTGTTCTTACCTTGTTATGTGGAGCACTCTGTAAAGGTCTACTAGGTCCATTTGTTCACATGTTTGGTTTAGTTCTGTTATCTCTTTCCTTATTTTTTGTATAGTTGATCTATGTCTTCATGTTAGTGAGGTGTTAAAGTCCTCCATTACAATTGTGTCCTTTCAAAGCCAATATTTTGGCCCTACCCTTCTAAGGTCAATTAAGACTCAGGACATATGAGAACTTGTACTGTAACGTCATGTACCTCGGTAGTGTCCC
>NW_004524693.1:460968-462090 GCF_000260255.1 Octodon degus
AAAAAAAAACCAAACAATTGTGTCCTTTCTAATTTAATTTTTCATGAGTATTAATATTTGCCTTATATAGTTGGGTGCTCCTACATTGGGGGCATATATATTTATCATTGTTATCCTTTCCTCTTGCAGTTTTCCCTTAACAAGTATATAGTGACCTTCTTTATCTCTTTTAATCACTCTTGAAGTTGACATTGTTAGCAGCTTTTTTCTGGGTTCCTGTTGCATGGAATACTGTTTCCCATCCTTTCACTTTCAGTGTATGGATTTCCTTTTTTTTTTTTTTGCGGAACCAGGGATTGAACTCAGGCCCTTGCGCTTGCCAGGGAAGTGCTTATTCTGCTGAGCCATCTCTCTGGCCCCTGGATTTCCTTTTGAGTTAAATGTGATTCTTCTATATAGCATATTGTTGGCTATTGCTTTTTTTTTTTTTTTTTTTTCGGAACCGGGGATTGAACTCAGATCCTTGCGTTTGCCAGTCAAGCACTTATCCTACTGAGCCATCTTCCCGGCCCCTACCGGCTATTGCTTCTTAATCCACTCTACCAGTCTGCTTTGTTTGATTGGTAAATTGAGCACTTTTACATAGATGGTTATAACTGTTGTATATTGGCTTACCTTTGTCTTGTTATTTTTCTGCTATAGATTCCCTACTTTTTCCTCTGTTTAATTGCTTGCTCTGCTTGGTGGTTCCTTGCTATTGTTGTTCTTGAAGTTATGATTGTTTCTGTTCCTTCTAGAATAGCTGTCAGTAGTTGTTGTGAGATTGGTTTGTTGGTCATAAATTTCTTAATTTGTTCTTTGTCATAGAAGTATCTGATTTCACTAAATTTGGTAGATATTTTTGTAGGATACATCAATCTGTGTTTGAAGTTGCTGAATTTTTGGGATCTTGACTATTATTTGTCTAGGTATAGATTTCTTTTCACTATGGCTAATTGGAGTTCTATAAACCTCACTTAACTGTGGGTGAGATTCTTTTCTCATGCTTGGGAAATTTTCTGCTAGTACTTTTACAAATAGTCTTCTTAGGGCTGGTGAGATGGCTCAGTGGTCTAAAGCACCTACTTAGAACAAGCTTAGCAAAGCACAGGGACCGCAGTTCAATCCCCCAGCACCACATGC
>NW_004524693.1:474200-477887 GCF_000260255.1 Octodon degus
AAAAAAAATAAAAAAAAATACGTGTGCAATCGGTGAATGTGTGGATTAATAAAAATAATTACATGAGTACTAATTTCATTATAGTTTTTTTTTCTTTTTCTTTTTTTTTTGATAGTGTCTCACTGTGTAGCTCAGGATGACCTGATTCATTATGTAGCCGAGACTGGCCTTGAACTCTCGGTGGTCCTCCTGCCTCAGCCTCCTGAGTGCTGGGACTAGAAGTGTGCACCACCACACACAGATTCATTTCAGTTTTGATGTGTGATTTAATGAACCTTTAGGGTACAGTGGGAACACAAAAAGAAACTTGGCCTGGGTATTTTGGTTTTGTAGGTTGTTTGTTTGTTTGTTTGAGTGCTGGGGATGGAGCCCAAGGCCTTGCTCATGAGCACTTGCTCTATCATTGAGCCACGTGTTAGCTTTTAAACTATTTTTTGGTGCTTTTTTTTTTTTTTTTTGGAAGAGTCTACAGGGTATTAAGGGTCTCACTACTAGATTGGACTCATAGTGATCCGCCTGTTTACCGCCTCGCAAGAGCTGGGATTACAGGCGCACGCCACCACCCAGTCTCAATTACCTTAACATATTTACACCCTTTATAGAAGGGAAGATATTTCCATGCCTGTACTCCATAAAAACTTGGTATGTGGATGGAAGGGAGTGTTTGCAGTGGTATTTGACAACTGTGGAAGACTAGAATACCCAAGGGGGCACCAGTAGCACCAAGCATGTAGTTATCACACCGTGTACTACATAGTGCTGTCCTGCTAATTTTGAGGACTGATTGCTGCGCCTGTCACTAACTAACCACAATGCGCTCAGCTTGGGTCTTAGGTGTATGCAATTTCCCTCTTCTGCTATCAGCATTCATTTTCATGCATATATATATATATATATATATATAATCTTTTCCAGTCTGCTTTTTTTTCAATTTTTTTGCTTAAGGTGCCACATCTTGTACTACCAAGAGAAATTATAGGCCATTCTATATATGTCTATATGAAGGGTAAATGTATAAGTAGGATGTCACAGTATTTTGTTTTATAGTAAATTGTGTTGGCATGTTTTTCTACTCTTTAATCATTTGATTAAACAATCGATCTATATTGATATTATGGGTTCTGGACTATTGTTTGGGTTAATCTCACTTTTCACTCATTCTGGGGAAAATACAGCCACTAGAAAAACTGACATCAAAGGAGATAATTGTGGGCCTGCCAGATAGCTCGTGGACTAAAGTACCTGCTTAAGCAGGCGCAGGGACCAGGGTTCGATCCCCGAGGTGCCGTGCAGGTCCCACCCCAGGAACATGCTGAGACAGCGATTGAGACTGGGCGTGTTGGCGCACACCTGTAATCCCAGTGCTTGGGTGGCTGAAAACAGGAGAATCACTACAAGTCTGATCTGTGTAGTGAGACCCTGTAGACCCTGTAGAACAGGTACTAAATGCATTTTTAAAAAGGAGATAATTGTAACTGAGGGTGCAAGTAGATATCCTTAATGCTTTGTACAATTCAGTCTTGAGGCATTTTTGAATAATGATGGAAGTATGCACAGTGTTTATCCATTTTCAAACCAGCAGCATCCATCCTGTGGTTTTGGCCTGGGAGAAAAAGTATTTCAAAATATCTCAGTCTCTTTCCCTCTTTTGGATTTATTTTTTTATTTTTTTTTTTAGGGTTTTTGCAGGGTCTCACTCTGCAGCTTGGAGTCTTAGTGATCCTCCAGTTTTCAGCCTCCCCAGCCTTGGGATTACAGGTGTGCACCAGCATGCCTGGACTCAGTTGCAAGCTCAGCGTGCTGAGGTGTGGGGCCAGCTGGGCATGGAGTGCCAAGGATCGAACCCCAGGACACTATGTTTGTATAAGCAGTGTCTTAGTACACTGAGCTATCTCGCCGGCCCTTCCTTCTCATTTACTTCAGTGAACTGCTAGTGACTACATCCAGTCTCTCCTAATACTTACTTTTTATGATTTTCCCTATCTCTGGTATAAATATTTATGGGAGATTGGATGAACCAGAAAAATAGAACCAAAAAATTCAAAAATAAGTACTTTTGACTTTCGATTTGATTTGAAACTGTCTCATTGCTATATGTTTATCAATAAAACTTTGAAAAGAAAAAAAAATAAGTACTTTTGGGTGGTGTGTGACTCAGCAGTAGAGCACTTACCTAGTGTGTGATACTCTGTGTCCTTTCTCTAGCATCAGAAACAGAAAAAATTCAATCATCCCTTATTCCCTAAAAAGACTAAAAATGACATTTTCATAAATGACCACCAAGTAATTGGCCAGCATTTTTTTTTTTTTTTGTATTTTAGTACAATGTGTACAGGGTCTCACTACCTAGATCAGACTCATAGTGATTCTCCTGTTTTCACCCTCCCAAGTGCTAGGATTACAGAAGCACGCCCCCACGCCCAATCTCAATCTCAGTTGCTTTAGGTGGGGAGGGGATCATGCCGCTGTGTCTACCTAAGCAGGCGCCTTAATCTGCTGAACTGTTTGGCTGGCCCCCCTTTTTTTTTGGTGGGTTTTGTTTGTTTGTTTTTGAGTATTTTATATATATAGTAACTGCTACCTCCAACATTCTCTGATTTTAATCTAGAATATTAAATATGGGTTTGGCCAAGATAAACTTGATGTGTCCAAGAGTATCAAACAGGAGTCTATACAAAGAAGGTGGTGTTGGGGCTGGGGAGATAGCTCAGGAGAATAAGCGCTTGCCTGGCAAGTGGAAGAGCCTGAGTTCAATCTCCGGTTTGGAGACAACATGAGCAAACAGGGCAAGAGTGCACTCAAGCTTGTCTCTGTGTTCATGGACTTCTCACTCCAGAAACTGCTGCTATCGCCCACAAAGGAACAGAGTTCTATGGGTCAGCTCCCTAGCAATGTCCTACCTGAGTATATTGTGTCTATTCAGTGTATATAGAGAGATCGTTTTTATTTATATTCACTGTCTTGTCTGAACAATTACCAAGTACCACATTCACCTGAATGATTCTTATCAATAAAAAGCATTCCTGGTTAGCCCTTGCCTTTCTTTAAAATCCAGTGGCCAATGACTCCATTTGTATTTAATCTTCAGTCTATATTTACAGAAACAGTAGAATTTTCTAATATAGGGCAACTGTATGAAAAGATTTTCATGTTTCTTTTATGGAAGACTTCCTTGCCTACCTAGAAGAGGCTTTTGCCTTTGATTCATGAATGTGTTTCTGAATTTGCACATAAAATTTATTTTCATGGTTAAAGCCAAGTTAAAATTGGGTTTCCAGGGGCCCAAGAGATAGCTCAGAGGCATAAACATCTACTTGACCACACAAGGACTGGAGTTCGGTCCCTGGCCCCACATGCCGAGCGCGCTGTCTCGGACCCAGATGCGGGCGCCCATCGTGCGGCTCCAGAACCTGGGTTGGTGGTGCATGCCTGTAATCCCAGCACTTGGGAGGTTGAGCCAGGAGGATCTCAGCGAATTCGAGACACCCTTGTGCTCACTTTTGTCTTTTTTCGAGACAAAAGTGAGCACAAGGCCAGTCCAAACTGCTTAAGAGACCCTAAGAAATGGCTGTAAGTTAATTTTAATACATTTTTTTCCATTTTCCCTGATTTCAGGTAACTTTAAGTTTCTTTTTTTTATAGTTTTTTTTTTAATTTTATTTATTTATTTATTTATTTATTTATTTT
>NW_004524693.1:477987-483007 GCF_000260255.1 Octodon degus
TATTCATTAAGAGAATGCAACTATATATCTATCCCAACCACTTTGAATACACAGATACAAAATGGACATTCATAGTTACACCCCAATTTTTTTTAAGTTCCGTTGTTGAATATTATAGAAGTAGGTGCTTTAGATCACTGAGCCATCTCATCAGCCTCCTCTACTTTTTAATCTATGCCTTCTTTAGATGTGCTGAGCAATTCTTTCATGATTGCTGTCTTTTCTTCTCTTACCTGAGAGATTACTTCTATTCTGATTTCTTCGTAGCCTGATACAGCTGTTTCTTTACTTTAGTTGCTGTCTTTTCAGAAATTTCAGGTGTGTGACTGTCAAGTTCTTCTATGTCCTTGTCTCCTGGACTTGTTGTGGCTGAGCTACAGGTCTGAGATAGCCTTCATTTCTTCGTTTTGACATTTTTGAAGCCCTCAGTGTTCACTCAGACTCAAGTGATTAGAGGGGTGTGAGATTTGGGTCGGGAAGGCTCTTGCAACTGTGGTGCGGGTGGGGTAGGCTCACTAAACTGCTCAGTGCTGTTCAGTGTGGCTTCTGTGATGCTGGGCATGAAAGACACAGCTCAGGAACACTCCGATGTTGATGGGGATCAGCCAGAGTTTAGCAAAGCTCCCAAGACGTTGGTAAGGACAGGGCCGCACTTACCAGTTCCCATAACTGTCCGGTGTCAGCCTGCCTCTCTAATAGTGGGACAGACTGCCTGAGTATTTTCAAATATGCTGAAAAAATATGAATCCAGTGCCGCCTAAAGTGGAATAAGCTAATATGTTTTACCACTGATTATAAAAATATGTGGAGCAGAAAAGATTTTGCTGGATAAATTTAGAAAACTTGTGAAAATGTAAGATGTTTAAAGCCTGTGATTATTCATCACATTATATAATCAGCAGGTACTTTGAAGACAATATTTGCATTTCTTATGTGTTATTGATCCAATATTGTCAGCGGTAAGCATCATATCCTCCTGCAATTAGTTATTAACCATTTTAAGTATTTAACAGGAAATAGATGCTGAAAATATAAATTGCCTTATGACACTGAACTCCTCCCAATGATAACTTTTTTGTTTGTTGCCATGAGGGAAAAGAAACCCAAATCTTTATATATGCAAGCCACGGGCTCTCCCACTGAGTTACTTCTCCAACCCTTCTGAGATTTTTTTTTTTTAGTTCATGAATGAGAATGAATCTTTTTAATGAGACTCACCCTGGCTCACTGGTGTCAAACATGAATGCACATGATGTTGTCTTCTCATTATGTAAACATGTACATAAGATCCTCTACCTCTTGAAGCGCAAATCTTTAGATATTTACTATCTAGCTATTTACAGAAAAGCTTTGCCAACTCTTAGCATAGACATTTGAGTGGTAGCTGCTCGGTTCTTACTAGTAAACATCTTCCACTGCCAGCAAAAACCTAACATCTGTGAAAATGCTTAGGCCTTGGAAATCTTTCACTTTCAGTCCCTCCTCCTTCTTGTCGCTGCTGCCTCCCCTCCCCAGTCCTTTGTTTAAAGTTCTTAACCTCTTTGTCACAGTCATCTTCCATCAGTCAAAAAGCCATCTGTTCCTTTCTCAAGAGGCCTGATGTTTGTTAATTTAAATAGGATTTTTGATTGTAAACATTAATGATACAGATTTTCTTAGGCTAGATCTGGAATAGAGGGTTTCCTGCTGAAGGAACTGAGCCCAGGCTTCCTGTCACACAAGCCACAGAACTGGCTACTACTGTCTTCTGCTAGTGCTATCTTTTGATTCCTCTGTTGAGTTACAGGATTTCAAGAATCTCCACAGAGATATCACCCTGCGATGTACTATAATAGACAACCGTCTAGAGAGCTATTAAATGGTAGCTTCTGGTTATCTCTGCCTTTGTTTATAAGAGTAGTAATTGAGAAACTACAGATGTGCTGACTTATTAAATACTCTTTGGGGGAGTATAAACTACTAATTCAGCAGTATGCAATTCAGTAACTGTTTCTCTAGAACCGCTTTGGCAAAAAGAATATCCATGGACCTAGGAATGACAAATACTTTGCTTTATAAACTTTAATCACTTAAAATGAGTCAAACATTGTCTGCATGGATGGTATATTGATCAACATTCTGTCTATATGTCACTTGGACATCTTTAATATTTGTATTTACAATTAAAAGACAGAAATAAGCACCAGAGAATAGACATTAAAACAAAGATAAATTTTAGAAGTAATTTGTGACCAAGAAATGAAAGGTAGATAATTAGTCTCCAGAGTGCATATTATAATTGTTGTTGTTGCAAGAAACTTCCAAAACCAAAATTCACATTTTTGTTTTTGCTTCTTTTACAAAACATAGACTCAGTGATACAGAATTTATGGCTTGGTACATTTGAGAATAGTTGCATACTTTTATTAGCCATCTATAGTGGTCATTAAGCTAAGCCTTAACGAGATCAGTTATTTTTGGACTACCTAAGCTTTTTCAAAAACAAAGCTTCACTCGCAGCCCAACCCCCACAACTTTGCCCAAGGGAACATCTGCTTCATTAAATGGTGTTTTATTTTTGTATTCTTCATATGAACTCCCCTTTTGTAAATGATAAATAACCCATCTACACCCATGTTGACTGCTAGATAAAGTAAGTCTGGCTTCCAGAAAGTTGAAGTGAATTCAAGCTCTTGCTGCCTACGGCACTCTGTCGTCACCAGAATGTGCGCCTGTGCTCGTGGCTGCTCAGGTGGCATCTGTAGCAAGAAAGTCATCAAGTTGGAAACCAGCCAAAAGTGATTATTTCAAACACTTGTGTTGTTTACATGTGCTAAGGGCTATGACTTGAAATTTTATACTCAAACCACAATTCATTTTTGGTACTAAAACTGTTATTCATTTGTAGGAAGCAGCAAAATGTATCAATGAGTATTTTATAGTGCCCTTCAAGGAACAGCGTAACTTTCAGTTATATTAGGAAGCGCTACTAATGGAAACTATTCTCTGTTATAAGAGAGACTGACATTCATGATAGATTAAGTGGTTCTCAACCCTGGCTGAGCATGAAGATAAATCTCCTGGGGCCGGGGAGATGGCTCAGTAGAATAAGCGCTTCCTTGGCAAGCACAACGGCCTGAGTTCAGTCCCAGGTTCTGCATAAATAAATAAATAAATAAATAAATCTCTTGGGGAGCTTGTAAAATTCCCAGTCTCCAGACTGCATGTAGTTTTAAAACCCTTAGGTGATTTCAGTGGACAAGTGTAGCTGAGAACACTGGATCAAAGAAACACACGACACAGACTTCAGTTCAAACAGTGAAGTCCAAAGTTCTGTTGTGCACGGCAAAGAACGTGCAGTGATTTCAGAGAGTGTCTTGATTAGGAGAGGAGGGAGGAGACAGGAAAGGAACTGCCTCTTGAAGACTGGGCACCAACGAGGAAAAGCATGAAAGGGAGCAAGGCAGGCCTTCTCGGGCCAAAATAGATCTAAGCTAGGAAAAACGGAACACCTAAGAATAACAAGCCGCTGTATTCATTTGAAGATAATTCGGACTGTGTTTCTGACGGTATGTGGTCACTCAGCCACCCAGCACTTTTTGCCTGTGTGGACGGCATGGGGAGACTGGATTTACGGCATCTCAATAGTGACACACAGGGACCAGCTGCCAGCATTTCCAGGGCGGGTAATCCTGCTCTCAATCGTGTAAGACGGACCGGTTCTGGCAGAGAGATCACCGTGGGTGATTCTGAAGGACAGATCATTGTATATGACGTGGGAGAGCAGCTTGCCGTTCCCTGAAATGATGAATGGGCACGGTTTGGCCGAACACTTGCAGAAATTAATGCAAACCGAGCAGATGCATAGGAAGAAGCAGCTGCCCGAATACCTGCTTAGTTCCTGGAAGGGGGAGTAGTGTTAGTAGATTTGGGGAAAACACTTAAGCAGACTGTAAGACTACTTGCATGCTTCTTTCTGAATGATAATTAAACAAAAATTTCATGGATTAATCTGTGGATTTAATGCAGCAAGCAAAGTTTACAATGTCTTTTTTATATACTATGCATTTTGTTTTGGATTTGTGTCATTTTTTAATACAGTTGACTTTACAGAAAAAAAAAGGAAAAAATCTAAAAAGTTTCATAAGGGTATAAAAAATAAAACTGGTGGGGCCAGGGAGATGGTTCAGTAGAATAAGCTTTTCCCTAGCAAGCGCAAGGACCTGAGTTCAATCCCCGGTTCCACAAAAAATAAAATTAAAAAAAAAAATAGAACTGCTCAGGAAAGGAAGATATTCATGTTCTCCACTACTACCCCCACATCCATGCTTTAACAGAATCCAGTTCAAGTTCTTAATCCAGAATCTCCCTCAAGGAGAACCACAGCCATCCTCACTGACAGCGAGTCCCTCGCGCCTCCAGAAATAACAGCCAAGTTCATATCACAGCACCATCTGCCCCTCCAGCTCTCCTTCTATGCTGTTGGCAGTAATCCTCAGGTGGGCCTTCTGCATCTAGCACCATGGTGATTCAGCTCTACCAGGTGTTACAAGTTGACCATCAGTTAATCCACCATATCCATTGAGAAACAAAGGGATCGGTCTGATCAGAATACAGAAATATCTAATAGGACATTGTCTGGACCCCCCCATCTTTAAATCAAAGAAAAGTTTATATGAGAGTAGATGTGTATGTGTGCCTAAATCACATACAGTTTTAATGAAGACCACCTCCTTTGTATAAATACTAGCTATGCATCAAGAAGGAGGACGAGAAGGAGGAGGAGGAGGAAAAGAAGCTAATATCACTTTTATCCCCATTTTACAGGTGAGATCCATGAGTACAAAGTGGTTAATGTACCAGTTAAAGAGTACAGTTAAGGAGTTGTTGGACATGGAATTCACCCCCACATAGTCTGTCTGGCTTGAGAATCTATGCTTTTAAAATCATTTCCCTGGGGCTGGTGAGATGGCTCAGTGGTCTAAAGCACCTACTTAGAACAAGCTTAGCAAAGCACAGGGACCAGGGTTCAATCCCCAGC
>NW_004524693.1:491467-500080 GCF_000260255.1 Octodon degus
TTATTTTGTGTGTGTATGTGGCCTGCTCAGCCCACCAGGGGGCGGGGCTGGCTGGCATGTGGTGCTGGGGGATTGAACCGCGGTCCCTGTGCTTTGCTTGGCTTAGTTTGTTCTAAGTAGGCGCTTTACACCACTGAGCCATTTCACCAGCCCAACTTTAGGTTTCTTGATTATTATACCTGTGTGCAACTTACTTCTTTACTGAATTCATGACCCCATTTGTCTTCCCCAACATGTAACCTGGCTCCAAAAATTGAATTGTAAGTAGAAGGGGAGCGATGCGCGGAAGTGAACTACTGACCCCTTGCTTGTTCGCTCTTGATTTATAGTTTGAAACAGCTCTAGCTTTTGAAAAGGCAGATCTGGAAATGCTGTTGAAGATAGGCTTTGGCATTAGCACACTCTGAGGCGGTGTTTGCAATGACTTCAGCCCTTTGAAATGCGGCTCTTATGATAGCACTCACACATGCCTCAGGTCCCTGGAAGGAAGTGTTTTCTGATATTCAATAAACAATACACGCTTTCTCCATCCTCCCATCTCCAGACACGTCTTGGTCAGCACAGTGTTTACCAAAATGGCTTTCAAGAAGGGCTGAGTAGCTGGATTGTTGAAAGGAGAGAGACAATTAGTATGTGTGTGCGGAGTGTGTGGTTTTAAAAAAAAATTATTTTAGGAATGTGCATTAGCAAACTAGACAGCTGCATGGAAGCAGCCAGTTGCTCCTTTAATTCTGTAGCATTACCAGAGTGTGTGAAGGTTAATTTGCCAGTTGTTAGAAAGTAGGCCAAGCAGCTCTGGTTGTCAGCTTGGATAACTTACTTTCCCATGTCTTTCTGGTTTTCTAATTGTCATTTAGGCAGCTCTGCCAAGTAGGAAGAGAAGGAAAGAAGACTAAACAAATTAAAATGAAGTAATAATTTTGGACAAATCTTATTAAATCAGTCGCAAAGCAATCCATTTTACGCTAGTGAGTTTTTGCACAGGATCTGGGGTAGCACAACTACATCAATATCAGAAATAGTGATATAGTAATAAACTATTAATCATAACCATCTTTTAGATCTTAAAAGTCTCAGCTCTGTGGAGATTATTTTCCAATAATGACTGTCAGAGGAAAGGCAAAGGGCACTGGTAGGCAGTGAATCTCTACTTCACGCTAAGCACAGGACTAGATGCTTAGCACTTTCAAATTCATTGGAAACACACAACAGTACTGTAAATTAGTTATGACTAGTTGCATTTTAAGAACTAGTTGACAGAGCCTCAGAGAGGTCAACCATCTGAACATCTTAGAGCTAAGAAGCAAATGAATCAGTATTCAGGTTGACACCTGTGTGTATATGTTTGATCTGCTAAATGTTTTTGACAACATAGCTTATGTTCCATTACAAGACACTCATCACTTCATTATTTTAATTTTCTCTTATAAAATTTCCAAAACAAATGCAAGATGGACATTATATATGTCAGATCTTAACTTTATCAAGTAGCTAACATGATAATGGCCAGCAAATTAAAGGCTGCCCCGGTTGACACTTGTTTATAACCTCACTGATTTAATGATTTCTGTCTTCACTAAGGGCTTCTTAGTGTGTCAAAAATGTCCTCATCCCCACAGCAGTCAGTAACTACAAGAGAAAGAGTAATGTTTTTTATAGGATAAGAATGTATGATTTTGAGTTCGTACAAATATTTATTTTTTTTAAATATTTATTTATTTGTGTGTGTGTGTGTGTTTTTGTGTGGCCAGCTCAGCCCACCAGGGGGCAGGGCTGGCTGGCATGTGGTGCTGGGGGATTGAACCGTGGTCCCTTGTGCTTTGCTAAGCTTGTTTTAAGTAGGTGCTTTAGACCACTGAGCCATCTCACCAGCCCACAAATATTTAGATATAATCAAAAACTATCATGAATGCTTAAACATTTTAAAAAGTTTATTATAGTAAAGAGACACATTGCCATAAATCCCCCTCAAAACACTTCCCCTACATCGAGCACTTTTATCTCTCTGTTCTTACCACTTTCTGAAGCAGTTCTGGGAGACTTCTTTCAGGAGTGTCTTTGCTGTCCTGAATCAATTCCAGATATTTACCTTTGAAGAGATGGCATGGGGCTGGGGAGAAAGGGAACACAAGCACAAAGGCGAGTTGAGCCCGTGCACCAGCTCCCCACAGTGAAGGCAGCCATTAGGCACTGCACACGTGTACTAAGAAAATGAAAGAAAAAAGGTTTACATTTCATCCTCATTTTGACTTTAGGGAAGACCCTAGCATAACGTGGTGCCAAATCTGGTGGATAAGGTAGGTGAGAACATAACATACTGTTTTTCTGAGCCTGCCTTTTCACTGGAAGGCATTTAGAAGCAGCATTTACCATAATTATGATCACACCTCATGAAGAAATTCATGAAAACATTTTCAGAACTGTTTCCAAAAGTGGCAAAAACGACGAGACAAGTGTGTATGAAGGAAGGAAGAGTATTATTCTTTGAGGGGTGGAGTGGATTAATGGCAATGTCTCTCTTAGTGCAATAATTTTTTTTAAAAATTAAATATTCACCATATAGTTTGATCACACCTTGTATGTGTAAACACAAAATATTGCTGTATATAATCCTTATATGTTTATTATCTAAGTAGCACACGGAAAACAAAAAATGAGGGCCGGCCAAATAGCTCAGCAGATTAAAGCACCTGCATGCAGGAGCAAGGTCCAGGAGTTCAATCCCCGGCCCCGCCATGCTGGCCCCACCCCGGGGCACACTGAGATGGCAATTGAGACTGGGCGTGGTGGCGTGTGCCTGTAATCCCAGCTTTTGGGAGGCTGTAAGCAGGCAGATCACTACTTAGTGAGACCCTGAACACCTTGTAGACCCCTCCCTAAAATAAAAAAAAAAAAGTATGACAGTTCCTTCCTTTAGTGGTTGCATGAAATTAGTTAATATTACCTTCAATTTACTCATCTAAAAATAATGCTTACAGGTTTTGACAATAATGACATAAAGAGAGCCAAGCTGTTAGCAAAGTAAAAGCCCCAGCACTCAGGAATCTGAGGTAAGAGAGTCATGAGTTCAAGGACAGCCTGGGCTCCATAGCAAGTTCAAGGCCACTGTGGAGTAGAATAGGATTGTCTCAAAAAGAAAGAAGAAAGAAAGAAAGAAAGTCTCTATATTCTGGAGTCAGACTATATCATTTGAGCCCCAGCTTCACTATTGAGTATATGTGACTCCTTCATTGTGTTAACGTCTCTAAAGGTCCATTACAATTTTTAGTTTATGTTACAGTGTTAGAAATCCAACCCAGGACCTTGGGTATGCTAAGTAAATGTTCTACTCCTGAGTTACACCCCCAGCCACAGAGTCAATTTTTAAAATATAAAGTGCAACAATAGTGATATCTTTCATTTTTTTATATTGGAGAGAATTAAATGAAAGAATGCACATAAAATAGAAACATGCAGTAGATATCACTAAGTGTTATTTTTCACCTATTCTTTCCAAACATGCAAGACACTACATTTCCAACATCAATAAATATTATTGCTGGGCTAACATTTAGTAAGGACAACAACAATATATTGAATTTTTAAAAATAACACCTAGAATCTCCAGCACTGAAAACAATAATAACAAAATAAAAAAATTAGGTTCAAAAATCTCTAGCAAATACTTTATCTATTAATACTTTGACTATACTAATTTCCATGAAGATAAAAAAGCACATTTCAACACCAAGCTTTTCAAGACTAAAGGAGGATAATAAAATTATTAGAAATATTTTATGATGGTTGAAAAATTGTGAACATTGTAAGCCTTATAAAAATAGCTAATGTGGCAAGAGCAGAACCAAAAGAGACTTGGGTCCCAGTCCCACCTTTTTCATCATTTCACTATGAAGCCTTTAAGGAGTCTCAAACTCCACCTCAGTGTTTTCTCCCCAAATTGGGGAAATTTTCTTGCCTTCTCACCAGGTTGTTCGATCAATCAAATACAATAAAGAATGACAGAGCACTTGGTAAAGGCTGAATGCAAAACCAAAGCATAGGTCCTTGTTACTCACAAGTGATTTTCGTGATTTATTTTTCTGTTATTCTTACTCTTTTTTGCTATGGAATCATAGCATAGCAATCCAGCTTTTAAAAAGACAGTATTGAGAGGATGACACTTAATAAGCAAACTTGCCTTTGAGACCTAGGAGCAAAAACCACTACTTGATGGATTGGTAGATTTTGACTAGCTGGAGAGAGAGCTTGTATGAAAGGTCTTTATTCCTTGGATGAGGGTAGGGCTTTAATTGCTCTCAAACCAGCTGTCTAGAATTAGAGGCTGGTTTTTTTTTTTTTTTTTTTTCCTTTAAACCTATCACCTGCTCCAAATGCACCAGCAAAAATGACTAAGACATTTCAAAGGTCTGGGAAGCATTTCTCTTGCACTTGGCTGAAACCAAAACATCATTTATGTGAAGGAATAGAAGCAAGAAATACTTCTGCCTCAGCTCAGAATGAGGACATATACTGAGAAGGAGCTCAAAGGGGTTTAGGGGAAAGATTATGAAATCTATCCTCATTAGCCCAGCAGCTGGGGATAAATTCAGCAAGCAAGTATTTTCTATAGTAACTGTCTTTGTTTGAGAGTAATAGGACAATGTGGCCCCGTGGACAAAGACTTAATCCCACGGCAGAGTATCAGTTCTATCACTTAATAGGTATCTGACTTTGAGCAAGCTACCCTAAGCTTGATAAAGCCTCAGTTTTGTAGTATGTAAATTGAAACTCATGTCATCCCCAACCCAATAATTAAGTAATTGTATAATTTATGTAAATAAATAACTTTGCTTCATGGACACATAGTAAATATTCATAAAGTCTTTTTTTTTCTTAAAAGTCTTAACTGGCTGCTCTTACCTATCATCATGATTATTACTACTAATAGGGGCCAGGGAGGTGGCTCAGTGGAATAAGCGCTTCCCTGGCAAGCACAAGGGCCTGAGTTCAATCCCCGGTTCCACAAAAAACAAAACCAAAAAAAAAAAAAAAAAAAAAAAAAATTATTACTACTAATGTATAAGTAGGAGCCTCTCAGTTTAAAATTTGGGTTTGTGCCTCATTAATTCTTTCAGAAACAAAGATGTCATTAACTCCAACTTTTATCTTTAAGCATACACAACACTTTAAAGTCCTTTTGGAGATATGTGTTCCATCCCTGAGCCTCACAAATCACCCTTTTAATTTCACTAATTTTTACTTATTTGGAGCCATGAAGTAATTCACCATGCCTAGGCACTGCCTGGAGTCATCTAATAAGGGGTTGGATTAGACGACCTCTCGGCTTCCTTCCATCCCTGAGAATCTATGATTCTATGAGTCAGTGTTTGGGGGAAAAAAATAAAGGACTGTTTAGTGATGAGTGACAGTTCTGTCCTAAAAGAACAAAGAACTTACTCACTGTGGCAGAAGCCATGTTGAAGATCACAGGATCATGAATTATAGCTCTTCTCCCCTCTGGCAGGACAGGAAAGGAATCTCATAGACAAATTATGCTGGGAGAAAGATTCTGGATTGAAGGCCCCCATATTCATGACTTCCAATGGGCCAGCACATTAGCCCATCACAAGTGCCAAAGGCCACCTCTGTATATTTGAAAAGAAAAAAAAAAAAAAAAGGAAATATCCTGAAAGAGGAGCAAGAAAGAGAAATTCTAGCCAGGATAGTATTTCTGAATATCTCCCCTTTCCTGGCAATGACTATGATAATGGGCTCCAGAGACAGTTGAAGGCCTCATCTGTAAATTTGTGGCTTTTGAGAAAAAAAATAACGATGGAATTTAAATGCTACCCTGCCTTACTCTATTTACCATCAACTGGGGGTTGCCCAGCAGGAGAAATGAGATCATTTCCTTCGGAGCGGCTAGCTGCGCTTGCCCACATTCATTCTTCTTCCCACATTGTGTTTTAGCAGGCATCAACACGTCAGCAGCTTCTGAGATGTGCCAGATCTGGGGAGGCTGGGCACTGTCGCTGCTGTGCGGAAGCATTTCCCACCTCTGTGTTGGACTTCAACCAGCCACATGATCTCTTATTTGCTTGTCAAGGGCTGGGAGAAGGTTGAGGAAGACGCCCTTCTCTGCTGCCCGGCACACTGCCTGGCTAAGTAAACTTTGCAGCTCCATAGCCCACCGGCCCACCTTTGCATGGGTCGGAAACACTTCGTTTCTCTTCTGCAGTCTTAAAGCCCTTTTGTGTTGCTTAGGTGGCTATGAGCCTGGAGAGGCTGGTGCACTTGAGAAGGGAGGGTGGAAGTTGTTTATTATTCAAACACAATCAAGCTAGGGGTGTAGCATGTGTGAGAGCACTTGCCTACCACATGCAGGAGGTCTTGGGTCTCATCCCCAGGACCACCATGCCAAAAAAAAGGACAACAGAAAACATAATCATCCTAAAACATGAAGTTGTTCATCATTGTGGTAATTTTGATATCAGAAATGATACTCTGAAATCTTCAGTTTCTCAGACTGTATAAGCAGTCTTAAAAATGAAATTCGTTTTTCTTGTTTTGAATATTACCTTAGCAAGGTAGTAAGGTAGGAGTGCATTCGCACTGTGACAGCTCATACGCTGAATCATCTACAGAGGAAAATGAGTCTCCCCTGATCCTATTAGTTTCACCCCTCATCCTATTATTCTCCTCCCCAAAAGAAACTGCTAGTAACTGTTATGCGTATAACCATTTAGACCTTTGATATTTAGCTTTATGCATATTAGGACATGGACTATATATAACAAACAGTTAACTCTTGTTTTTCCCCACTGTAAATCTACTAGATTTAATTCAGTTACTCTCTCCCCTCATTTTCTCTTACCCATTTCCACCAGGGAATGACCCAGCTGAGTTCAGGAGGAAGTGAGTGAATGATTGTGCTAGTGGGCAGGTGTTTGGATAGCTATCCTGGGATGTGCGCCAGGACTCAAAAGTATTGTGTCTGGGTTTTCTTTCTTTCTTTCTTTCTTTCTTTCTTTCTTTCTTTCTTTCTTTCTTTCTTTCTTCTTTCTTTTTTGGTGGAACTAGGGATTGAACTCAGGCCCTTTTACTTGCCAGGGAAGCACTTATTCTACTGAGCCATCTTCCCAGCCCTGGGTTTTCTTTTAAATATACTGTCTACTCCTTCCCTTTCAGCAGTATACAGTCAGCTGTTCTATGTCCTATGCACTAGAGGATCAGTAAAATATCTGGAAACAAACTCACAGCACCAACCAGTTAGCTGTAGCAGTGTTCGGTGCAGGTGGACTGAACATCTCTTCAATATTTTGAATTATATGGTTTCTTACAGTGCTTCTGGGATCCAGAAGAAGAGACAAAGTCAAGATTGGAATTCAGGTTTCTTCACTCCTTAATTTTGCCTTCATCAAAATAGTGAGTCATCAGGGCTAGGGAGATAGCTCAGTAGAATAAGTGCCTGCCTGGCAAGCGCAGGGTCCTGAGTTCAATTTCTGGTACCAGAAAAAAAAAGAAGAAATAGTGAGTCATGCCTGAATGTGTCCCCAAAAATTCATGTATTAGAAATTATATATCCAGTGCAGCAGTGTTGGGAGGTAGGGCTTTCTAGGAGATATTTAAGTCTCAAGGACTCCACACTCATGAATGAATCAGATATCTTATAAAAGGCTTTGATGGAGGGGATGTGCCTCCCATTTGTTCCCCTCTGTCCCTTATACCACATGAGGACACTTTCTCTTCCTTCTAGAGCAACAGGGCACTATTTTGGCAACCCAGACCAGGCTATCCCCAGACATAAAACCTTCTGGTGCCTTGTTCTTGGATTTCCCAGCCTCCAGGACTAAAAGAAGGCAATTTATGATTTTCTGAATAAGTTATCTAGTCTGTGGTACTTTGTTATGACAGCACTAAGATAGAGGGCAAGTGGACATATGGGTATTGGGGATTCAAGTCACCACAAAAGGAAAAGCAAGGGACAACATAGAGTGGGGGGCAGCTGGAGGTCCCCCAGTGTCAGATCCTTTAGAATTTTGCACAGTGGAGGTTACCTACTAGACTCAATTCAGATTTTCACCTTGCCATTGAGGTCCTGCATCAACAGCTTGTCTAACTGCCTTCTGGCTAATAAGTTTATTTATTTGTTTGTTTGTTTGTTTGTTTATTATGTATCTAGTACAGGGTCTACAGGGGCTCACTACACAGATTGAACTTGTAGTGATCCTCCTGTTTTTAGCCTCTCAAGCGCTAGGATTACAGGCATGTGCCACCATACCCAGTCTCATTGTGCCCCAGGGGCAGGGCCAGCACAGCATGCCAGGAATCAAACCCCAATCCCTGCGTCTGCCTATGCAGGCGCTTTAATCTGCTGAGTTATCTGGCCAGCCCTCAGTAGCTAATAAGTTTAAATTTTATCTTAGCCCAGATAGTGCTTGCGGGTCACTTATCTCTACTTAGTGGATACACACACACACACACACACACACACTGGGAATTGCACCCAGAGCCTTTGCACTGAGCTACATCCCAGGCTTTTGTCATTTTTAGACAGTCTTGGTCTGCTTGTTAGGTAGCCCAGGCTAGCTTTATTTGTGTGTGTGTGTGTGTGTGTGTGTGTGTGTGTGTGTG
>NW_004524693.1:500180-501580 GCF_000260255.1 Octodon degus
TGCATTACAGTTAAAGTATTTAAAGTTTTCCATTTTCGCTTTTAATTTACTGAAATTATTATCAGGATCAATCTATTTTTCCATGAACATTATAATGCAATTTATTTTGCTTTACTACATCTCTATTTCATGAGATTTCATTAATTAATTAAGTTGCAGCTGCCCTAATGTGTTTAGTGTGTTTTCACCCAGTTTTTCATTTTGTTTCTTTGATAAATTGTATAAATCTAGTTTCTCATGTCAATATTTGCAGATTTCTCAGTGAAAAGATGATTTTTAGTTTTTCATTTATAGCAAGTTTTCGTTACCAAATATAGTTATCAGTTTTTTCACCTTTATTTTGTGCTGCTTTTAAAAAAATAATAATAATAATTGACTTCTTATGTAATCCGAGAGAACTGCCAGGTTTAGACATCCTAGGAACTCTCTAAGGAACAGTCTTTGATCAGGTTTTCATGATTCTCAGTGTAAAAATGATAAATGCACAACACCTTGTTTTAGTTAGCAAGTCATGTGTCAAAGCACCAGCAGGTTTGATTCCTGGTGAGGGCCCACTTCCTGGTTCGTGGGTAGCACTTTCTTCTTGCGTCCCCAAATGGCAAAAGGGGCAAGGAGTGTCTTTTAATGAAGACACTAATCCCACTCATGAAATTTCTGTCCTCAAGATCCGATCACCTCTCAAGGTACCACCTTCAAATAGTATCAAGGTTAAGATTATGAATATATGAATCTAGAAGGGACAGAAACATTGTCCATAGCAGGAGCTCACATTTATTCTCCCTCTGCTTGTCATGTATTGCTGTCGAATCCATGTTCTTTGAGTCCTAAGACCCTGATGTCCTGAAAAATTATTGCTGTTAAGTCGCCTGGAGCCGAGGGTCGATCTTGCGGATTTAAAAGTTCAGCAAAGTGAGGGCCAATAAGTTTCAGATTCAAAGCACCCTTTCTTTATCAGAACCCTCCCTGATCTTATTTTCTTGAATTACTGAATGCTTAGAGCTTGGGGAAAACAGCTCAGATCCTTTTCCTTGGCTAGAGTCTGTTGATTATAGCCTTATTTCCTAACACTCTGTGTTTACGATTTTGAAAAGAAGGTTTTCATTAAACAGTGTGGCTAACTAATGAGCTGTTCAGCTAGTCTCAGCCTCTTCTGATGCTTCATGAAAATAGAGCCCAAGTCCGTTGTGTTCAGTACCGTATCCCAGTGCCAGCACAGTACATGAGTCAGAGTAGATGAATACGTGTGCAGAGTCCCAGCCCAGGCGCAGCGTGGGCCGGACCCTCTCCCAGCCCCTCGGGCCGCCCCTCACCACTCTGCAGTGCCTCCCCCACCCCGCCCGCCAAGTAGGAGTTTCTGACCACTTCCAGGAACCCCCAGACCCAGTCCTAGCCCAGGTCCG
>NW_004524693.1:506068-513264 GCF_000260255.1 Octodon degus
TATATATCTATCCCAACCACTTTGAATACACAGATACAAAATGGACATTCATAGTTATACCCCATTTTTTTTAAATTCCATTATTGAATATTATAGGTGTGTAAACTCAGCAAAATATTCTAAAAGAGTCCAGTAGCCCATAATAGCATTGGGTCTTCTGTTTAACTGGCAATGTGTGACCCACTCTTGACCAGTCCCCATGTGTTGCCCATTTCTCCCCCTAACTGTGCTTTTGCAGCCTCCTGCTCTGGCCCTTATAACCACCGCCACATCCTCCTCGCTGGCCTCCCTGGCTTCCTCCTCACTATCCTCCAGTGCCATCCTCCAGTGCCATCCTCCAGTGCCATCGGATGCATCCTCTTTAGACTTGCCCTTCATTAGGCTCAAGACTCTTCAATGCATCTCTGTTTCTTGCCATATTTAATCTCGCATGTGTAGTGAAAGGAGGTCTCCGCTTACACTGTCGCTCTCAATAGCAGGACCAGTGGACAGAAACTATGGAGAAGTTTATTTCAGCCCATCAAAGGAAATTCCTTTAAACGAAAGCTGTTTCACAATGACACAGCTTGCATGAGTGCTGAGATTTCGGCCCCTGGGGAGATGTGTACCTGGGAGCTGGTTACTACCTAGCAAGGATGTTGGCAAAAGGAGTCATACTTTTAGGATGTAGTAAACCACTGACAGCCTTAAAGATGACAAGGACCAATCATTTTGGAACATTGCCTCCACGCCAGCCGCTGTCCTTGTTGCTCACATGTTACCTCATTTATTGTCATATCAACTCTGAGGTAGGCACCATATTATTTTATTTTATTTTATTTTATTTTTTTGCGGAACCAGGGATTGAACTCAGGCCCTTGCTCTTGCCAAGGAAGCGCTTATTCCACTGAGCCATCTCCCTGGCCCCATAGGCACCATATTTTGGGTTGTTTTTCAGTACTAGGGATGGGACCCAGGGTCTCAACGTAGACCCCACTTTCATCCCCATTTTACAATTAGCTGTACTTAGAGTAAGGTCAAGTTCCCATCATGCCTCTGCCACCTGCAAGATGCATAACCTATTTTGGCCTCCGGCTCCTCATCTTTGTAACTGAGGGAGTAATAGTGCTCACCTTATTTGGGTGCTATTTCAAATTGTAAGATAACTTACATAATACACTACTTGGCATGTTTCATGCTACAATATTTTATCACCATCAGTGTATTTTTTTTTAATTTTTGTACCTAACATGAGACTTTTTTAAAAATTTTATTTATTTATTTATTTGTGTGTGTGTGTGTGTGTGTGTGTGTGTGGCCAGCTCAGCCCACCAGGGGGCGGGGCTGGCTGGCACGTGGTGCTGGGGGATTGAACCGCGGTCCCTGTGCTTTGCTAAGCTTGTTCTAAGTAGGTGCTTTAGACCACTGAGCCATCTCACCAGCCCCACATCAGTGTATTCTTATTATTCTTTTTCTTTTAAAGATAGATTTGTGGGGTTTTTTTGTTTTGTTTTGTTTGTTTTTGGTACTGGGGATGGAACTCAGGATCTTGCTCTTGCCAGGCAGGTTCTTATGCTGCTGAGCTATCTCTCTGGCCCCAACTCTCTCTCTCTGGCCCCTATTCTTTTTTTTTTTTCCTTTTTGGCAGAACCAGGGATTGAACTCAGACCCTTGCACTTGTCAGGCAAGCGCTTATTCTACTGAGCCATCTCCCCAGCCCCAGGCCCCTAGTCTTATTCTTTTTTTTTTTAATTTTTTTTTTTTTTTTTTTTTTTTTGAGAGAGAGAGAGAGAGAGAGAGAGAGAGAGAGAGAGAGGTGTGTGTGTGGCCAGCTCAGCCCACCAGGGGGCGGGGCCGGCTGGCATGTGGTGCTGGGGGATTGAACCGTGGTCCCTGATGCCTTGCCAAGCTTGTTCTAAGTAGGTGCTTTAGACCACTGAGCCATCTCTCCAGCCCCCCTAGTCTTATTCTTATTGACCATTTTTTCTCAGTCAACACAGGATCAACCCGCCCCTCCCCCCCTTTCTCCTTTTGTGCAATGTACTTGCCCTTGTCTCTCAGAGCTGGTAATTAGCTGATTGTGGTGCTATGTAAGGCACAGGTTGCTTGTGCTTCCTAATCACTAGCCGCAGTTTCTAATGAGAGCATCTTACTGACAGCCTTGCTACCCCGAGGCACTGTGCCCCACGCTCCCCCAGCTCTGCTTTCCTGCCACACTGCCACCCTGCTTTCTGCACTGAACCTCACACATTCTCTCCACTTAGAGATCTCAAAGCATTTCCTTAGTGCAGCTCGTTGTGTGCTTTGTTTGAAAAGTTGCACGAAATTACCTGGCACAGACACGACTAGCTGTCTGCTGGAAAGCTCTTGTAGGTTTTACAGTCCTTTGATCTCACTCTCGTCCTGGTGTGTCGGCTTTACAGGAAAGGATGGGGGAGGGGGAGATTTTCCTTTTCAGTGCAAATCAATCGGTAGCTGTCCTAGAGAGCGCGGTTCCAAAGCCGGGCGCCTCCGCTTGGCTTAACGTTTCATGATGTGTCGCCCAGGAAATTACGAGTCATTCCAATCGATGTCTACCCAACAGTGGAGCCACAGCTTTGATTCTATTAATGTTTGTCTCAATTCCTATGCTTTACTTCCAAAAAGACCAAAAGCTTGCATGTCTTACGAAGAAATGTCATTAACTCACAGAGCCTAGTCTGTGATGAGAAGGTTCAAGGTATGCCTTTTTTTGGGTTTTATTCAGTGAAGCTACTCCTGGTTTAAATTCTCTCACCGGTTCTTCATTTTTTTTCTACCTGCTTTGAACATAGTATGCCATATCACTATCCTCATATTGGTTAAACTATGTTATATTGAGGTGCAAAAATAGGAATTTACTTTTACATGCAATCGTACAAATGTTGACACTTTGTGTCTCGATTATCTTCTTTGGGAAACAGAAACAGCGTGTATCTGACACTGCCAGTCAAGCGGAAGTCCCAATACTATTATGGGCTACTGGACTCTTAGAACATTTTGCTGAGTTTACACACCTATAATATTCAATAACGGAACTTAACAAAAAAAGAGTATACAGATGAATGTCCATTTTGTATGTGTGTATTCAAATTGGTTAGGATAGATATATAGTTACATTCTCTTAATGAATAGAGGGATTTGTTCTAATGGTGTTTGTAAATAGGATACAATGTCCACATCGTGTACAGCAATTAACCACTAGGAAGAATGTATGCAATGTGTTAATTATTGAAACTGTCTCATTGCTATTTGTTTATCAATAAAATTATGGGAAAAAAAATTTAAAAAAAAAAAGGAAACAGAAACAGCGTGGATATTGGGCCTGGCTCTCAGTGAGTTTCTAATTTTTCTGAGGATTCAAGGCAAATATTTATAGAACAATCAGAGAGGATTGTTGACATAGAGTTAATTAATTAATATTAACATAGAGTTAATCTCAAATGTAAATCAAACACCTCCCAAATGATGGTGACCTCTGGCACTGTTCATCCTGCTAATGAATGGAGGAGGTTGAATGAAGTGTGATCATTCCTCTTCTCTAAGAGCACTGGGGCTGCTCTGAGTGAGCTACACCACCTGTCTGCCAGTGCTTGTTCACTCATGTGGCTGGGAGGAACCACAAAATATTCTACCCTAGGAATTGCAACCCGACCTCTGTGCCCTCCCCACACTAACTGGGTGCGCACGTACACACACACACACCCACACACACACACACACACACATCTATCTAGGCACTGGATGTTGAATGTGCATTTTTCTTCTATTGATTCATTGATATATTTTCTCAGTTGCAGTGTTAAGACTTAGCACTGGACTTCGGAAGAGGAAAGGGAATAAGCCGGCCTTTTGCCCCTCTGTACTTTTTCTCATTGCTTTGCCCCCACCCCACTACCAGCACACACAAACGCAAGCTTTACGTCAATGCAGTCCATAAGGGAGCAGTTTTTAGTGCTGCAACTAAAATCTGGTAGAGAAGAATAAATGTTTCCACATATCCATTTGATAAGGTACCAAAAGGCGTCTCATCTAGTGCTGTTGGTCCTCCCACTTCCTGTTCCACTTCTCTTCTGTGTGGAACTGAAAAGATACACTTGAAATTGCTTGTGTTTCTTCACTCAACTATGCACCAGTTTCAGGAAATCAGGTATTTTAGGGAACTGGCTAAATGATTAGAATAAATGTCCTTACGACTATGACAATCAATTTAATAGTTTTCATGATGTTTTCATCCACTTTTTTTTTGGAAGGAAGGTGTCTTAGTTACTGTTCTCTTGTTACTCAGACAAAATACCTGATGCCAAGAATTAAGGAAGGAAAGGTTTATTTAGCTTACAGTTTGTGGAGGTTTCCATACTCGTCTGGCTCCCAGGCAGAGTAGCACATGGCAGAGAGCAGCAGTTCAAGGTGGCAGAAAACAGCAAAAGCAACAAGAGCAGAAAGGGAAGTGCAACAGCAAGCCATCCTCCTTCCCTCCCTTATATTGTATGCAGGCTGCCTGCCTCAGGATGAGTGTGGCACTCATACCCATAATCCCAGCATTGGACCATGAACAAATCAAAACCTATAGAAACCCGCCCCATGACTGCATGAGGCTTTGAGGGGACATCTAGGCACAAACCATAACAGAGGGTATTGAGATATCTCACGTGCTAACCAATCACTCTATCAGTAAATTATACATCCAACCCTTTTCTCACATTTTTCCACAGGCTACACAAGTTTTTCCTGTTGAAAGTAACACAGTTGATTAAAGCCCTACTTGGATTACTTAGGAGGAAAATACTCTCAAAACAGGTTAGTAGGACAGTTACAATAATTAATACATTGCATATTGTTGCCTTCGTAGTAGTTATTCATAGTACAAGATGCCAGTCCTACAGATAACCCACTACTACTATGGACTACTGGACTATATTGGATTATTTTGCTGAATTCACATACCTACAATATTTAAATGGCTTTTTTTGTTGTTGTTCCTCACATGCCTTCAGGGCACGTTTGGCCAGCGGAAGAGTTGTGAGGTTCGAACTCCAGCCGCCTGAGGCTGACAGCTTTGTGGAAGCAGCCACTTAAAGGACTGAGCTAGGCCCAGGCCCCCTAAAAAAAAATGGGGTATAACTATGAATGTCCATTTTGTATCTGTGTATTTAAAGTGGTTGGGTTAGATATATAGTTGCATTCTCTTAATGAATAGAATGATTTTTTCTAATGGTGTTTGTAAGTAGGATCACAAGTCTGCATCTTGTACAGCAATTAACCACTAAGAAGAATATATGCAGTGTATTATTTGTTGAAACTGTACTTTCGATTTGATTTGAAACTGTCTCATTGCTATATGTTTATCAATAAAACTTTGAAAAGAAAAAAAAATAAATAATATTAGTACAAAAAAAATGCAGCTACGAAGCCAAACTGCATAAGAAGAATAAACACTTAATCAAATGTAAAAAAAAAAATATTTAAATGGCAATGGAATATCTATCTTTGACAGAAGTAAACAAAAGAGGAAGATACTTTTTTTTTTTCCGAACCAGGGATTGAACTCAGGTCCTTGGGCTTGCCAGGCAAGCGCTTATTCAACTGAGCCATCTCCCTGGCCCCAAGAGGAAGATACTCGTAATCACCAGGTATTCACAATAGACAGTTGGAAGGGTGGATCTGTGGGCTTGGAAGCACTGGCAGGGTAGGCATCTATACCAGAAATCCAGACAGTAAGACATTCGGCCTACCTATTCTGGTTATGAGTGTACTGGGCAATTATTCATTTGTTTTCTTATTTGCATGCTCAGCATGCTCCACAATACAGAGCTGTTAGATAGGTTCTGGCTTGACTTTTGCCTTGTTCTGGAAACTGCTCCTACAGCTTGCACATTGCCCCATGCAATTTGATGGCATTATTGGGGCCTCTAGTCAAATGCCATTTGATATCATATTAGTGCCAATTTGTCAACAAACAATGAATCATAGGAAATATGAGGAATATTAATGAATGATTGGAATCAATCAGCAAACACTTCCCGAAAGAGGAAGCTTTAAAGTTTCAGGAAAATCTGGCTGTACATAAGAGGCAGACAGGGCACTCTGAGAATTTTCTGGAATGGGCCAGTGTGTTTAGTAATGTAAAAAAACATGCTACAGAGATTTTAGGCTATTGTCTTTGTTGATATTGAAGTCAAGCCAAAGAAATGTCAGGATGTGTATGTGTGTTTTCCATAGCTGCATATTAATTTATTGTTAATGAAAACAGAAGTGACAGCTTTTGGAATAAAGAGACTAATGCTCAGTGTCACTACTTAAAGTTATGCAGACTGGACTTTTCCTAGAGGCTCCAGGTACAATGTCAGGAGGTGGAAAATTTGACTGACACAGGCCATCGGTGTGCACTTTTATAATCCATTCACCAAGAGGCGGCTTGATTCTTTAATTTATCTCCCTATAGGAGTAGCAGTTTATAATTTACCAGAAGGTACAGTATATGCCAGTGGAGAGCCTAACACTGCTATAGAGTTGTAGAATATGACTTTGGTTTTGGGGGTTGGTTTGTTTATTTGTTTGTTTGGTACTGGGGATTGAACTCAGGACCTTGCACATACTTGTCAGGCAGACACTTATACCACTGAGCTATTTCCTCAGCCTAGAATATGACTTTGGAAAAGATTCATCTTGCCCACTACTTTTTTTTTTTTTTTTTGCAGAACCAGGGATTGAACTCAGGCCCTTGCGCTTGCCAGGGAAGCACTATTCCACTGAGCCATCTCCCCAGCCCTTGCCCACTATTTTTAAGCAAGAAAAACCATCAGTAACTTTCTTATTTATTAAAAATGTTCGGAGCTGGGGAGATGGCTCAGTGGAATAGCGCTTCCCTGGCAAGCGCAAGGGCCTGAGTTCAATCTCTGGTTCCACAAAAAAAAAAAAAAAATTCTATAGAAGATTCTATGACTTTGTTGGACAGTGCCTTTGATTGTCTTAATATCTTTCTCCTAATAATAACAATTATAGTAATTAATAACATGATACTGACAATGAAATAAAGCTGAAATAAAAACTAAGGGACATACAACTCAAGTCTGTGATAGTCTCAGTAACTGGTTTCATAGTACTTGGGCTTCTTGTAGAAAGAAGGAAAACTCAACTGGTGCTACTTCCAGAAATTAGAAGAATCACAGGTCCTGTCAGGTCATACAATTTTAAAT
>NW_004524693.1:514884-520668 GCF_000260255.1 Octodon degus
TTTTTTTTTTTTTTGCGGAACCAGGGATTGAACTCAGGCCCTTGCACTTGCCAGGGAAGTGCTTATTCCACTGAGCCATGAGCCATCTCCCCAGCCCTCCTAATTATCTTTAAATATATAAAATAGGGGGACAACCCACTCAGGACCCCCTCCTATCCCTCTCTCAGACAAGAGCTTTCTTTCCCTCAATAAATACACTCTGCTCATAAAAAATAAATGAGTAAATATATAAAATGAAGGCATCCTTGATTATGTTTGTCTATTAGAGTAACTTTTTTTATTAGAGTAACTTTGACTAAAAGAAATGTTGCTTCACCACTATTTTACAGCCTACAGCTAAGGACTTAGTCTTTGATATTGTTTTGTTTGTTTTTAGCAGAACTGGGGATTGAACTCAGGCCCTTGCACTTGCCAGAGAAGCACTTACTGCACTGAGCCATCTCCCCATCCCAGGACTTAGTCTTAAGACTTGGCTTTAAAAGTTATATTTCCAAACATGGAAAAATGATGGCTCCACAAAAGTAGTTCAGTTTAAGCTGCAGTGCTTAAAGATCCCAGATATTCTAGAAATCGTACTGGTTACCCCTTCTGAAACACTGCATCATGATCAAAGGTGTGGATGATAGACTATTCCATTCCCTGCCTCTTCCCGTAAGCCCCTCAATTAGTCCCTTGCTTTGCTCAAGTAACATTAAGCAATTTTTTTTGTTTTCCAATAAAACAAAGGAAAGACGAAAAGAAAGGAAGGAGAGTAACTATAAATTTTTGCCCTAGGTCCCTCCTTTTCTCTCCATAACTGCCCCTCAGATGACAAGCCTTGTGTTCCCACTGCTATTGTAGAGTTTGTTTTCAGCTGTACTTTTGATAGCACCACTAGACAGTGGGGCTTGAAGCACTGAGGATGAACAATTCTTCCATTGTATTAGTTACTCTTCTCTTGTTGCTGGGACAAATACCTGACACTCAAAATGAGGAAAGGAAAGGTTTATTTAGCTCACAGTTACTGGAGGTTTCAAGACACTGGAGGAAAGGCTGGGGCGCTACCATGTCCAGGATGACCCCCTCCACACCTCTAAGAAAGCACAGGCTAGCCAGTTTAACAGTTTGCACCTCTCTGGCCCCATCCCTCAAACAGCAACTGCCCCATGATTTACATGAGGCTTTGGGGGGACAACTAGATACAAACCATAACATCCATTAATGCATTTGACATTTATTCCTTACTTTATAAATTAGGCTGTGGAAAACTTTGGTATCAAAAGGTACCAAAGTTACCAAAAAGGCCTAATTGCACCATCTAGGGTAGAGCTATAGTAAATGAGTTGCTTAAAGTCAAGGAAGGTAGGACTTGTCCAAAGAAAAGCCAGAAATAGAACCAAGATCTTGCTGATTTTCAGTTTGCTTTAGCATCCCATAAACCACATTCTCCTTCCTCTGCACAATTTTAACTCCCATGGTTTGCCACGACCACAGATACTCAACGTCCTACAAACCTAAGTAACCATCAGATGGTCAGAGGCCACAAAATGGGCTCCATGGGGCAAAAAAGTGTATGGCATTGTCAATAATAAGACTATGAGGCTCAGTTTAGAAGTAGAGACAGTCAGTCTGCCTTTACCCTTCCTCGGGCCTTTTTTCTAACAGAGATTATAATGTTTTGTTTGTTTCAGTCAAAAGCATTATTTTTGAATGAATAAGTCATATTATCTTTTTATTTGTGCCTGCTACTGAGGTAATGAAGTATGGAGTTCATTTGTGAATGTTTTAAATGGCAACGTCTCTTCGAAATTATTTTTGCTGGAAACTCAAGTGAACATTCTTTCAAAACAGTCGTGCTGTTGTAATTGGCAAACCTCTGAGACAGTGTCTTGGGGGGGGGAAACGAGGAATTTGGGACAGAACACAGAATTTGTGGGCTTGTGACCTGAATTATCCATTTGGTCCACCATATTTTCACATTTGAAAGGAAGATCTTAGAACCTTAATTATGAAAAACAAATACTGATGTTAGTTACTAGGAGCACGTTAATTTTTTTTTTTTTTCAGAACCAGGGATTGAACTCAGGCCCTTGTGCTTGCCAGGGAAGCGCTTATTGCACTGAGCCATCTCCCCAGACCCATAAATCTCATCTCTCTCTCTCTCTTTTTTTTTTTTTTGGTGGAACTAGGAGGGAGGGGGGTGGTTGTTGAACTCAGGCTCTTGCACTTGCCAGGCAAGCGCTTACTCTACTGAGCCATCTCCCTGGCCCCCACATTAATTTTTATAACCCCTTTTGTATGCCTGTATCTTATTACCCATTTTATTCAAAGATCTGATTATTTTAAAGTTTCCTTAAAAGTCCTTTGGAGGAAATAATGAAATTTTCTCCCACAGGAACATGACATACCTCTTGATCATGGCTTAAGCCTCAAGTCTTTTAAGGATGCTAAACCCCCAAATAGCTGCATGACTCCTGATCAACATTAAAGGTTTAAATAATTGATTTAAATAAGTAGGCTTATGCATCATCTGCTAAAAAGAAATGCACCATTCTGGGACTAATCTCTACTAATGATAAAAAGAGGTCTTTAAGCCATGGTTGATTGATGGAACAAAATTCATTTCTTAGAAGCTCTGGCTGGGTACAGAAAGACAATTTCTCCAAAAAGAACTCAATTTTAACATGGTTATTCTTTGTGAGCGCCTTAAGAGTCTCCACTCCCTGCCTTGCAGAATGCCATCAGTTCCTCAGACAAATGGCTTTCTTGTAACCTCTGGAAATCTGCCTTCCTGGACTCCCAGGGGTGACTGCCTGGGTCAGGTTACAACAACCTAGAGGCCAAATGCTACTGTGAGTTTTTCTAACCCTTTGGAGCCCCAGGAATGGAACATGTCTACCTCCACTCAAAGCCAAGGAGTGTGGATGCACCGGATGAGTGCAATCTCATTGGGAAATTAAACAGAGAGAGCCTTGGTTTTTACAAGTTAATTTTCCTAGCCCAGAGTACATCAAAGTGGGATGGGCGGTCCCCACAGCCGTTCCCAGGTATGAAAGCCCGTGAGACTGTCATTCGCGCATGCTTCAAAGAAAACAGTATGCCTGTAGTTATGTCAACACAGACAACCTATTCTCAATAAGGTGTGTGCTTTCCTTCTTTGAAAACTTGATTCAGTGAATGAGCTTCTGCCTTTCATTTTTATTTTTTAATGACTTGTATATTCTGTTTCTAATGTATCTCATCTCAAAGCACCAAAGTATTTTTTCCCTGCCAGTTTTCATAATATAAGCTGTATTTTTAAAGGTGCAAGACTGATCAGATACTTAATCTAGTCTCAACAACTTGAGAAATGTTATAAAAAAAGAGGTAGGGGCCAGGGAGATGGCTCAGTAGAATAAGCGCTTGCCTGGCAAGCATGAGGGCCTGAGTTCAATCCCCAGTTCTGCCCAAATAAATAAATAAATAAAGAGGTATTATGCTACTGGAAATATTTCTGAATGCTGTACTCATTTGAGGCTGATAACAGGTCAAAAGAAAACTTATTGAGCTTAGCAAATAAATTGTGCTTGCTTTCATTTACTGTCCTGGTCCATGAACCAAATTTCAACAGCTGTATACTTAAAGATTCCAAGATGAAAGAGTTTAATGGCTAAGTTGAAAAGCGGCAACCCAACTAGTACTAGATTAATAATTACTCCTGAAGATTAGTTTATAGTTGTTGACATTAGTTTACTGCTACACATATTATAGAAATGCATGAAACATAGTCTTTTTTTTTAATTTATTTGTGTGCGTGTGTGTGTGTGTGTGTGTGTGTGTGGCCAGCTCAGCCCACCAGGGGGCGGGGCTGGCTGGCATGTGGTGCTGGGGGATTGAACCGCGGTCCCTGTGCTTTGCTAAGCTTGTTCTAAGTAGGTGCTTTAGACCACTGAGCCATCTCACCAGCCCCATAGTCTTTTTTAACAGGTCAAAGTTATAAGTTATGATGATTCTACTCTCTCCTCTCTTGCCTTCTTTAAATGTCCATCTGGGGGTTGAACTTCATTAAGTATTCCAACTCACCTTAATAATTACCATCAACAAAAGGCCAGTCTGGGGGCTGGTGAGATGGTTCAGTGGTCTAAAGCACCTACTTAGAACAAGCTTAGCAAAGCACAGGGACTGCGGTTCGATCTCCCAGCACCACATGCCAGCCAGCCCCACCCCCTGGTGGGCTGAGCTGGCCACACACACACACACACACTCACACACAAATAAATAAAATTAAAAAAAAAAAAAAGGCCAGCCAAATAGCTCAGCTGATTAAAGCACCTGCAAGCAGGGCAGGGGCTAGGGGTTTCGATCCCTGATCCCTGGGCCTGCCATGCCAGCCCCACTCCCAGGGCACACCAAGACAGCAATTGAGACTGAGCAAGGTGGCACTCGCTTGTAATTCCAGTTCTTGGGAGGCTGTAAACAGGTGAATCACTACGAGTCTGATCTAGTAGTGAGACCCTGAACACTTTGTAGACCCTTCCCTAAAAGTACACAAAAGATAAATAAATAAAATAAAATGCATGTGGTTGTTTATAGGGTCTCCCTATGCAGCTTGGACTCGTGGTGATCCTCCCGTCTTCAGCCTCCCCACCGCTGAGATTACAGGTGTGTGCCACTAAACCTGGACTCTGGTTGGCTCAGTGGGCTCGGGGGACAGAGCTGGCACGACATGTGGTGCTGGGGATAGAACCATGGTCCGTGCATTTGCTTAAGCTTGCCTCTAAATAGCTACTTTAGTTCACTGAGCTGTCTGGCCGGCCCCAAATAAATAAATAATTTTAAAATATCATAACTAATTTTACAAGTCTTGCTTTCCTTTTGCTGACCTGTTTCCTTGTGATTATGGTCCAAAACATTCATCTGAAATGTCCTAACTTTTCCTTTGATATAGCAGGTGATGTTAGGAAAATACTTTAATAAATAATTATAGTATTTCTATTTTGGAAAGGAAAAACTTTGTCATGAAAAATTAACTACAAATCATAAAAGGTTTGAGCTGAAGGGATTTGTAAGGTCATTACATAACTTTATCTGTACCACTTTCTTGTATCTTATGCCTATCTACTTTATATTTCAGTCCTTTGGGTACAAATTTTTTCCCTCTACTCTTAACCAGGTCCTTAAGGACAGAAAGTCATATATAGGTTCTATTACCTTAAAGTGTCTTGCATCATGGTTGTCATGTTTTCAATATCCATCAAGGATGAATGACGCAAATCTAGCACTCCTATGTTCAGCAGATGTAGGAATAAATTAGCTGTGATTATTTGTATGATTCTAAGAGCTTCCTGCCAGTTCCTGGTACAACCAAGTCTAGAGCCCTATTATTTTCATTATTAAGCCATTGACATGTCCATATCATGTTTTTAGCACATTAAAAAATGATGCAGCGTTAACAGGATTTGCACACTTACCAATCTAGCCACTTCTTGAAGCAGCTCCGTAAGTCCTCTCTCATCAATGTCTTTAGTTGTGTGGGTTGTGGCTACCTTGATATCCTGAAGCAATCCAAAAGACGAAAAAGTATTACCATGTATAGTGTACATCTACCTTCTGCACTGGATCTGACACGGTGGGTCTCCTGGTCTTCCCCAAAGTCAAAAGGACCGTGCAAGAGAAATGTTTTGAATGTATTCAGGACATCAAGGAAGCTATGACAGCACAAGTAGACACATGCATAAAAGAAGATGTTCAGAACTGCTTCAGAAAGTGGCAAGATTCAAAGTTGTATATGGTGAGATTTTTGGACTTATGTACAAACATGAGAAG
>NW_004524693.1:521473-531688 GCF_000260255.1 Octodon degus
AATGTCCATTTTGTATCTGTGTATTCAAAGTGGTTAGGATAGATATATAGTTGCATTCTCTTAATGAATAGAATGATTTGTTCTAATGGTGTTTGCAAATAGGATCTCAAGTTCGCATCTTGTGCAGCAATTAACCACTAAGAAGAATATATGCAGTGTGTTATTTGTTGAAACTGTACTTCCGATTTGATTTGAAATTGTCTCATTGCTATTTATCAATAAAATTTTGGGAAAAAAAAACTAATGAAACAAAAACCAGCAATATAATAGAAAGCATTGTATCTCTTTTGAATTAGTTAAGAAAAATACTAATACTTTAGTATTATAATTCAACTGAAACTACCAAGCTACAGAAAAGAGTTCTGCTGTATCAAAATGAAAGATTGGATATCAGATAATGTATACTTTAAGTAAAGATAATGAGAGAAAAAAAAAAAAGGAAGTGGCAAGAATGATGCCTAAGTGTGTTCAAACTGACAGGGAGTTGGGTTTTTTGAGAGGAATCAGTGGCAATGCGTCTTTTACTATGATAATTTTTTAATTTAAGCATTCACTATATTTTATGATCAAACCTTGTAACACGTAGGTATCATCAGACATTTCATCCAATTTTGTTAAAAAAAATTTCTCTGAGATCAAACCTCATTCACTTTTGGGGGCGGGGGCTGGCTCAGCCTGCCCTGAGGGAGGAGCTGGCCCGGCATATGGTGCTGGGGACCAAATCACAGTCCCCTGCGCCTGCCTAAGCTTGCCTAAGCAGGTGCTTTAGACCGCTGAACTATCTCACCGACCCTTCTTTCATTTATTTAAATGTGTATAGACAGCACCAGTGTGTACTGTCATCACTGGCCTAATGTATACAACCAGCATGTCTGAAATGTACATCCAGGACATAAGACATTGGTGATTAACTTTTCTAAACCGTACTGGTACATATAACTTGCTCTGGATTGTGTTAACCGTGGAGTCAACAAAGCCAGTTACTTCAACTGTGAAAGGATATACTTTTCTCCTATGATTCATTAGGTATTTTGAAGAACCTGGCTCAAGATAATCATTCTTTGCTCTTTAGTTTGTCTCCAAAATGCAAAACCATGAATTTCCACTACTTCTGATTTTCTCTCCTGACCTTCTATAAACCCTGCCTTTAGTTCAGTTAAATTGTACATCAGTGTAAGAATTAAAGATGTTTTGCAGTCCAGTAGGAAAAAAAAATCCTGAAAATCTTTTTATTTGGTGGTTATTTCTTTTTTTAAAAAATTTTATTTACGTGTGTGTGTGTGTGTGTGTGTGTGTGTCCAGCTCAGCCCACCAGGGGGTGGGGCTGGCTGGCATGTGGTGCTGGGGGATTGAACCGCAGTCCCTGTGCTTTGCTAAGCTTGTTCTAAGTAGGTGCTTTAGACCACTGAGCCATCTCACCAGCCCAATGGTTATTTCCTATTTGGGTGCAAAATCATCAAAATGGAAACTTATTTTCCAAAGTTCTTCTAAGTGATTAAACCAGACTATATCTATATAACAGCTTGTCAGAGTTCAACTCAACTGGGATTACAAGAAAAGCCTAAAGTGTTTCGGAGACTGCAAAGTACATGGAAAAACTCTTCTGAATTCCACGCGCTCTGACTCTGAAAGGGACTCTCCAGTCCCAAGAGGAAAATGTGGGAGCTACAGGTGCCCAAGAAGCACAGTAGCCAAAGCTGCTGCAGCCGCCATCACCCTCCAGCCTCCCAGGTCTTGGCTTCTGACCAAACAGACGCTCACTGGAGAATAAAAGGTCTGATCTGTGAGCAGTTTACACTATGTAACTGAGCCCGTTGAATGCCAGGAATGAATTTATCCTTCTTACATCATTTTCGTCAAGACTGCCAGTTACCGAAAGATTTCTGTGTGCAAGTGAATTCTTCCGATACACATATGCACATAATCAAAGACACAAGCCTCCAGTTTTCGATACTGATACTATTATTCCTTCCTTCCCCCATTCCTAAAGTATGAACTGGCTGTCACTGGCACCAGACACTTAAAAATGTATTTTCTATTAGTCAGTGTTTCTTTTGCACTTCAACCTAGGCTACTTCCCAGCACCCTGATGGCTCTCTAGCTGCCTGTAGATCGCATGAGTAAGAAATGCACAGAGGAACATGCCATGAAATGGCTTGGGACACTGAAGCAGATGTGCCCAGGAGCATGACCAGCAGTAAAAACAGTAGGGGGTAAAGCTGCTGGTCGGTGAGTGGATGAGGGCTGGAAGGAAACTCCATTTTTCCTATGAGGTGCTACACATCCCAGAAACTCCTAGGAGAGGCTGCACTGACTGCTCGAACCCTGCCTCTCTCTTCTTCACTTCTCAGAAGTTTTCTTTATTTGCTTTCCATCCTCAACCTCCATTCGCACCAATACACATTCACATCTTTGCTTTCTGTCCCTGTCATTTTTTTTCTTTGTGTCTCACCGTCCTGCATCCTGCTTCACTGACTCCCTCTTCCTCCTCTCTCTCATACCACGGCACACATGTGCAAGGTCTCCAAACATCTAGCATGTTACCCATAAGTGTGCCAACTTTGTATCTCTGCCAGCGTTCCAAAATATTACCCACCAGCGAATTCGGAGAAGACACTCCCGGGGCGACCATGCCATACTGTGCAGCTGACTGAGGCCTGTGGCCCAGCAGCCTACTTCATACCCTCGAGGAGGCTCAGTGCCCTTGTATCCAAAATTATCATTCATGGTCATTTTAGAGAAGAAAATATTTAAAAAGGGGACAATAGCCTTGTACCACAGTGGTTTTTTGTTTTTGTTTTTGTTTTTGTTTTTGTTTCAGAACTGGTGATTAATCTCAGGCCCTTGTGCTTGCCAGGCAAGCGCTTATTCTACTAAGCCCTCTCCCCTGCCCCAACCATAGTGTTTTGAATGTTTGCTCTGCTGTCTATCTGCACAGATCAAATTTTCATTGAATTTTACTGAATACTTTTTAAGAAGATAGAAAAAATATTATGTCTGTGGATCAGACATTTCCTTGCCCGGTGAGGTACCATATTTCATCAGGATTCATCTTTTTTCTTTCTTTTTTTCCTTTGTGTGTGTGTGTGTGTGTGTGTGTGTGTGTGTGTCTGGCATTGGAGCTTGAACCCAGGGCTTCATTGTTTAGTTTAGGAATGACACTTAGTGGATTGCCACAATAATGTTATCTATGATTCTTTCAAGCACTGTTTCTTTTTTTTTTTGATATAGCATCTTGCTATGCAGTTCAGAATTATAAGGATCCTCCTATCTCAGCCTCCCCAGTGCTGGGATTACAGGCATGGGCCACCACACCCAGTTTCAGAGTTGGCACAGTGCCCGCGGCTCTGGGGTCAGCTCGGCATGCAGTACTGGGGATCAAACTGAGGTCCTTGCACTTGCCAGACTGGCGCTTATGCTGCCAATCTATCTCCCCTATCCCTTGATAGCTTTTTTTTTTTTTTTTGGTGGAACCAGAGATAGAACTCAGGCCCTCATACTTGCTGGGCAAGCACTTACTCTACTGAGCTATCTCCCTGGCCCCCTTGATAGCTTATTGAGACATGAAAGCTACTGGAAAAAAAACCCTAATGAATAAAAGTCACTTTTAATTCATTACAGTGCAACAAAAACTCCGGAAAATTGTAGTTATGACTAATACTGCTAACTAAGCATAGTGGCACACATCCATAGCCCCAGAACTTTAAGAGGTTAAAACAGGAGGATCTTAAATTTGAGGCCACTCTGGGCAACTTAGCAACATAGTGAGACTCTCTCAAAATAAAAAATAAAAAGGGGCTGGGAAGGTCTCTCGGTAATAAAGTGGCCTGGGGCTCACTTCCTCAATACCAAAGAAAAACCAAGTGTTAGTACTGCTACCACCACTACTTTTAGATACTGGTTACTAGTCCAGCTGTTTTACATGCATTAGTTCATTAAATCCTTAACATAACCTTAGTAAATATGTAGCAATAGTAGCTTCAGTGTACAGAGGTGGAGAATCAAGCACGGAAAAGCTAAGTGACTTGGCCAAGGTAACACAGCTAGTAAGAGGAAGTCAGAAGCTGCAAAGCAGTTTAGGTTCAGAGTGAAAAGACTTTTTCCGGGGCTGGTGAGATGGCTCAGTGGTCTAAAGCACCTACTTAGAACAAGCTTATCAAAGCACAGGGACCGCAGTTCAATCCCCCAGCACCACATGCCAGCCAGCCCCGCCCCCAGGTGGGCTGAGCTGGCCACACACACACACATAAATTAAAAAAAAAAATTTTTTTTTTTAAAAAGACCTTTTCTGCTGTGCTAAATAAAGGCCCTGGCTCTGGCTAGGGTTGAGGCTTAGTGGTAGAGCACTTGCACACCAGGTGGGAGGCCTGGCCCTCAGGGGAAGGGGGGCCCCCAAGGCTGATGTACATATATCCTGTTTATCTAGAGTCACCCTGAGGGCATGATTGCAAATTCTTTCTTTGGTCATTGGCCACCTGTCTCTGGGCCAGTTTTCAAGAGATAGTATCTTCAAAGTTTTCTTTGATGAAAATCCAACTTCATTTGAATCCAACTTCATATGGGAAAGGAATTTCTGAGAGAAGAGTTGAAGAGCAAGTACCCTTTACCAATCAATGTCCTGTCTCCTCTACCTTCCTCACCCCATGGTCCTCATAGGAATAGCCCTGGTATTTTCTTCTGCCCATGGAAACTCTAAAAATAAACAGATTATCACTAGAAATTTAAATGAAATCTCTGAACAGTTCAGGGCCATAGATTTGCCTGCATTCCAGGTATGGCCCTAAGACTACCTGCATCACTGGAAGGGGCTGGGGAGATGGCTCCGTGGAATAAGCGCTTCCCTGGCAAGTGCAGGGCCTGAATTCAACCCCTGGATCTGCAAAAAAAAAAAAAGCATCTGGAACTTTGTTGAAATTGTGTATTCTAGATACATATTCCAGACCTACAGGATATATTAGCACATAAATGGGCATTTTTTTTTTTTAAAGTGCTTCCCAGGTGATTTTTTTTTTTTTTCCAGAACCGGGGATTGAACTCAGATCCTTGCGTTTGCCAGTCAAGCGCTTATCCTACTGAGCCATCTCCCCGGCCCCTCCCAGATGATTTTGATGCTCCTGAAAATGCAAGAAACTGAACTCAATGGTTTGGAGTGTAAGAGAAAAAAATGACCCCAGGAATGGATGACCTAGTAGACCTAGCTCTAAGCTACTTTCTGGTGTGACTCTGGATAAATCATTTACTTTCTCTTGTACCTCAGCATTCTCATCTGTAAAAATGTGTGTGACTGGTCTTCAGGGTTTTATAAACACACACAATATCATCATCATCATCATCATCATCATGGCTAGGGGCAGAGAGAACAGAAGGCAGAAAGAATGGTGTTGGCGGGGACAGAAACTGAAGGGCAGGGAATCCAGTCCCTTTCTTTTCCCATCAGAGTTCAGACAATAGGTTATAGTATTGTGGAATTTCAAGGTTCTTTCCAAGTCCAGGCTCCTCCCTCTACCTCTGTGTTTTCCCAGACTGTGATGAGTGAAGAAAGCTCCTATCTTCCACAATACCGCTCTGAATGAAAAGCTTGTCTGAACAGGTTTGGCTAGTTCTAGGTTCTCATCGGTGCCCAATTTGGCACTGCCAATCCCTGAGACATTGACTCCTTCCTGTACTTGTTCGAGGCAGAAGTCATTAAACAGCAGTCATCTGCATATAAGCAGCACCAAGAAAAGACCAGGTATTTTTTGCTCATTCATAGCATAGAGATCATCCAGGCTGCAGGGAATAGTTTAGTATTCATTCTCTACACTTTAAAATCTTAGTTTGCTCAGGCTGCTACAGCAGAATATCTTAGACTGTGTAATTGACAGGCGATAGAAATTTATTTCGCACCATTCTGGAGTTTGGGAAACGCAAGATCAAGACAGGAGCAGACTCAGTTTCTGATGGTGATTGCTTTTAGCTTCATACATGGCACCTTGTTGCTGTGTCCTCTCGTGCAGAAGAGGCAATCAGGCTCCTTGAGGCCTCTTTCCTAATGGTACTGATGCTCTTCATGAGTTGAAGGACTCGTCTCCTCCAAACCCCCTTCACCCACCACATTAGGTTTCTTTGGGTAGGTGTGGAAGGTATAAACGTTCAGGCCACAGTAACTAAGGAGTCCGAATATTTGTCTCTGACATCCATGCGGGGTCAATTTACGTCCAAGATGTATTACTGTGCTTAGGATCCCTTCTTCATTCTCCACACTACAAGGTTTCAGCTAAAGGATTTCATAAATAGTATCCACACTTCCAAGATTCAAACTGGGTCTCAAGGTTTGTCTAAACTTCTGTCTTTCAGCTTTTAATGTCTGCCATTCTTGTCCATTCCATGAATACTGCACCTCAGTGACTTTCTTCTCTGTAATTTTGACACCCCCTCCCCTGTACCAGGAATTGAACTCAGGACCCTGCACTTGCTAGGCAGGTGCTGTGCTGCTGAGCTACATTCCCAGGCTTTGATTTTTCAAGTAAAATTATTTCATAAATTTTACTTGCACAGGACAGGTGATAGCTTGGGTGACCCCCAAATTCATGCAAATACTCCATCTGAAGTAACAATGTGCTGAAAGGGAAGTTACAAAGAGGAGGAAAACAGGAGAAAGAAGAGACAAATACAACTTCGAAGAGCAGTTCGGCCAGGCCAGCCTTTTGGAGGGGAGCCAGCTTTGGGGCAGCAGCCACATCTCTGGCCTTAACAGTCAGGCTGGAATGCACTTCAGCACAGCCCAGCCTCCATCTAGTCAGAGGTCTAGAGTTTGATGATTCAGCTGCTTCCCGGCTGCCAGAGAGATTTGGCCAACTGTTTGAAAAACACTGTCTGTCCCAGACCACACTTGTTTTCCCTCTCTGCCTGTTGTCAGGGGCCCCTTCTGAAATGAAACACCTCAGGAAATCAGACCTAAACTCTGAGGAGTTGGTGCTGCCTCTTGTGCCCCCTTTTCAAAGGCAATTAAACCAAAGTAGGGATTGTTTTGCAGCAAAGCGCTTTCCTAGTGCTGTTGAAAGCTGGCAGTGTGTTATTGGGAAATGATCCCTCATTAGCTCTCCGTTAAATCAAAATGAAAAACATAGTGTGCCAGCAGGCTCATCAGACATTAAAGGCACGGCTGAGGGCTGCCACTGCTGAATTCCCCACAGATCACTTTGATCAAAGATGCAGGTTAAAGGGTAATGGAGACAAGCATTTGGGGAAGGAATCGAGCAAGAGACTTGGCTGTAGGCTGGACTCAAGAACTCAACTGTTTGGTTTTGAAAAGTTCCTTAGGAAAAAAAAGAGGGGCAGGGGAGGTGGCTCAGTGGAATAAGCGCTTCCCTGGCAAGCGCAAGGGCCTGAGTTCAATCCCTAGTCCTGCCAGAAAAAAGAAAGAAAAGTTCCTTAGATCTGCAGGGTCAGTTTTCTGATGAAGAAAACTGCCCCTAAATGTGGGCCTCCTTATGCAGAAACAAACATAGTACCCTCAATATAGCACCATCGTTTATCAGTTCATTGAATTTGGAAAACTGTGATTTCTTTGTGCCGCACTTTTCCTTTGGTAAAAAGGGGCAAATAATCATACATTTCCATTGGGCTGTGAGATTTAAAAATAAATAAGATGATATACAGAAAGTGTTTCAAATGGGGTCTAGCATGTGATAAGCCATCAATAATAGTGTTAACTAGTATCATTGTTGTGCCTCTGAAACTACTCTCATCAGCATCTCTCATGAAGCACATGGCAGAGTGATTGAGAACACGTGTTGAGTAAGGCAGACTTGAGTTTAGATCCCCGGCCCCCGTTTACTAGCTGTCTAGGTTTAGGTAAATTACCTAACTTCTGCAAGCCTTAAGCTGAGTGTGGTGGCACATGCCTGCAACCCCAGCACAGGGGACTTGGGTACAGGAGAACCTCCAAGAGTCTGAGTTTGTACACCACCCTGTACAATACTACGTAGTTAGAAAGAAAGCTAGAAAGCAAAGAAAAGAAAAAGAAAGGGGCTGGGGAGATGGCTCAGTGGAATAAGCACTTCCCTGGCAAGCACAAGGGCCTGAGTTCAATCCCTAGTCCTGCCAAAAAAAAAAAAAAAAAGAAAGAAAGAAAAAGAAAGAATCTTAGTTTCCTCATTGGTAAAATTAGGACAAAATTGAACTTGTTTCAGAGGATGGTGTGAAGATTAATATATTATGTGACAAACTGTGTAAAAAAAATAGCACAATGGCTAGCCCACAGTAGGTGCACTATAATTTTTTTTATTTTTATTTATTTATTTTTTTTTTGAGGGACTGGGGCTTGAACTCAGGCCCTTGCGCTTGCCAGGGAAGTGCTTATTCTACTGAGCCATCTCCCCGGCCCCTGTAAATGTTAACTAAATGTTGTCCTAATTTTACCAATGTTAACAGGCCTAAGACTCTTGGACTCTGAAATTCCATGTATGTTTTTCCCTAATCTTGGCTCTAGTAAGAAGTCCTTATGCTGAAGAAGCAGACGGGAAAGCTATTATCTCTCTCCATTTCCAAAAATAATAATGATGATGCTGGTATTAAGGTAGAAGGGCACAACACTCCCTGACAGTAGTCTTTATTTTTTCTTCCACGGCTGCCTTAGATGCTGCTCCACTGGCCACAGCTGCACCAAGTGCCCAATGGGTCCTTTGAGAACTATTTATTTTGGCTGCATCCAGCTTTTGTAGCAGGTCCTCCCAGATGACTCTGCCCTGCATCCTCTCTGGCCGACTCCACCTGTCTGCAGCCTTCCCAGTCAGTTCTGCCAGGACCTTCTCCTCCACCCCGACCAAAAAGCTCTGACACAGTACACATATGAGCCTTTCTTTTTCCTTCTATATGAGCAACATTCCCCTGCAACATTAACAGGTCAATTTGTACACCGTTCCTCCTTGTCTACACCTCAGTCCTAATACAATGTCTATTTGGATGGCATATTTGAGCCGATTCATGATTCCTATTTCAAGCAGAGGATGTTGAGGTAGTACAGTAAGAGCTGGTAATGCCAAAGGCCACTACTGGCCCTGAAGGTGGCCCGCAGCTGAGGCTGGTAACACACTGAAGGCGCTTAGCAATTAGAGAACATGCAGTGTTGGAGAATTGCCAGGAGCTACCACCTCTGGTGGCTAGAAAAGGTCCTGGGACCTGTCTAGCTGCTGGCTCTCTAAGGAGGACTGCCAGTACTCAGAGGTTGATAGCTGCTAGCATTCAAATGTCAGGCCTCCTAACACCACAAGAACTACACTTTGCCAATTAATGATTTCTATGTAAGTTGAGCAAGAAAAAAAAAAAAACCCTTAGCCAATTGGTAACATCGCAATGGCACATTTGGTGGCCTTCCTTTTCAGAGGTCCTTGGAAAAGAGCATGGGTAGTGGTGATGGTCACTGCAGACTTCCCTCGTGGATTTGAAGTGACTGCCTGAATTTTGCTTTAGTGCCAGCAGTCCACGTCTCATTTCCGTACGACGAGGAGCTAAGGTGCCACTGTAACTGGCAATAGTGTCACCACTAAATCCTGGCGTAGGAGAAAGTAGAGTAATCTAAGAGGGAATAAAATGGAAAATGGACCTCTCTCTCTGCAAATCTTAGATGCTCTAATGGCTTCAACAGTGACTTGGGCAGTTAGCTAGAAAGGGAACCAACTAAAAGCACAATCAAGCTAAATTGACAATGACCAGGCCCTGTCCTTTTATAAAAAGGCTATTGTTTACCAAGCTTTGGACCCCTTCAATAGGTCTCTAATTATTCTTTTTTTTTTTTTTCCTTCCGTTCTCTTTATTTATTTATTTATTTATTTTGTGTGTGTGTGGCCAGCTCAGCCCACCAGGGGGCGGGGCTGGCTGGCATGTGGTGCTGGGGGATTGAACCTCGGTCCCTGTGCTCTGCTAAGCCTGTTCCAAGTAGGTGCTTTAGACCATTGGGCCATCTCACCAGCCCCATGGTCTCTAATTATTCTGTATTCCTCCTGTATGATGAAAGTGTGGGCGGAAGTGATCCTCCGCTCTCAAAACCGCCCCCTTGTATCACCAGGCACGGTGGAAGGTAACTGCGATCCCAGCTACTCCGGAGGTTGAGGCAGGAGGACTGCTTGAGTGCAGGTATTTAGGGCCAACCTAGAAAGCACATTGCGACTCAAAACAAAACAAAACCTTCAGGACTGGGGAGATAGCTCAGTAGAATAAGCGCTTGCCTGACAA
>NW_004524693.1:531958-537915 GCF_000260255.1 Octodon degus
TTTTTTTGTGGAACCGGGGATTGAACTCAGGCCCTTGCGCTTGCCAGGCAAGCACTTATTCTACTGAGCCATCTCCCCAGCCCCTACTGAGCCATCTCCCCAGCACCCCTGTGGCTTGACATGGAAAATGGGCTTGTCTTTCCAGAGGATATCCTCTCACCATGCAGAGAAGAGGCCATCCAAATGGTTTTACTGATTCGACACTTCATGCTTCAGCCTGTTACACAGCTAGAACACCATGCGTTAGGAAACATCATGACACTCCTTTACTCTCAGCTCCATGAACACTCAGAAGCTTCCCTATTCTTCTACGTTCTTCAAGCAATATGTATACTGAGTTTCAGGAGGACAGCCTTACACGCTGGAGCTTGAAAGAAAAGTGGATCGTAGTGCGCAGATTCTTAAAGACTGATTTAACATACAATTGGAGAATGTATCTTCATAGTATCATCTTTTCATACCCTGACTTTCCCCCCAAATTTACAAACTTGTGTGTAAGAGAGAACACTCTTACTTCTATGAAGGAACACACCTGCATGTGACTGTGGGTCTGCAAAGTCCAAACTAATCATCTCCTTTCTCTTTGTTGATTCTAAAATAATATCAAGGGGCTGGTGAGATGGCTCAGTGGTCTAAAGCACCTACTTAGAACAAGCTCAGCAAAACACAGGGACCGCGATTCAATCCCCCAGCACCACATGCCAGCCAGCCCCACCCCCTAGTGGGCTGAGCTGGCCACACACACACACACAAAAAAAATATATTAAAAAATATATATATATCAAAGCGACTTCAAGCCAAGGGTTGTAGTTCAGTAGTTAGTGTAGGCCTAGCGTGTGCAAGGCTCTAGGTTAGATCCATACCATGAAACAAACAAACAACAAACCAAAACAAGAACACCAAAGCAGATTCAAGATATTTCCTAATGTCTGGGTAAACTCACCCTCCTCAGGCCCTTCTCAACTCATTTTGTCCTTCTTTTCCATTAATGTCTCCCCCAAGTCTGAGAAAGAGATACACTGAACCCCTATCAGAAGCCTTGCCTTACTCCCTACATAAACAGGTGCTTTTTATTATTAATTTTCAATGAGGAAACAAAAATATATGCATGAGTAATTTTCTATTTACTTAAGAATAACAAAATATTATAAAGTGAAATCTTGGCATTTTAACAGCAAAAACAGTGAACAACTTTTTTTTCCCCAATGTATTTGGTACAAGGTCTCAATACGCAGCTCAGACTTGTAGTGATCCTCCTATTTTCAGCCCCCCCAGTGCTGGGATTACAGGTGTGCACCACCATGCCCAGACTTCAGTCCCTGGCTCAGCGCACCCCAGGGGTGGGGGCGGTGCAGCTTGCAGGACTGGGGATCGAACCCTGGCCCCTGCACATGCCAAAGCAGGCGCTTAGTCCATTGAGTTATCTCATCAGCCCCCTAAAATGTTTTAATAGTCACTATAAATAGCAGCCCATGGCTGGCAATTCTTAATTGTTATTTATTGGACACAACACAGTATAGAACAGGCTCTTCTGGCAGAGAGGTTTCTCTAAGAGTCAATTTTGCAGACCATTCTAGGGTGCCAAGCAGAGCTTGCTGGGTTGTGATGGAAGCAGCACATGCCAATATTGTTGGTGAGGTCATGAAGAAGAGCAAGACATATCTGCACAAAGGCTTGAGGGATGGTCACACTTGTCCACGTGAGGTGAAAAAAGAGAGACTGGACTTTAAAGGTGAAGCGTCTTCGTGCTCAGCTCTGTGGGTCCAACATCTTGAGAGCCAGTTTACCCAAGGATTATTCATCCCCAGAATGATTCACAATTCTAAATCTACACTGCACCCAAATTCAACATTTTACTGCCTGTCTTCCTCCCAGGCTATTTCCTTGGTTAAGAGGTCCATTAAAAGAAATAACTTGGGCTGGAGAGATAGCTCTGCAGCATAAGCACCTGCCTGGCAAGCTCAAGGTTCCAAGTTCGATCCTGGGTATCACCGGTCAAGCTGGCCCCAGAACTGTGTGTGGTGGCTCATGCCTGTAATTCCAGTGCTGGGGAGGTTGAGACAGGAGGATCACTGTGAGTCTGAACTGTGTAATGAGACCTTGTATCAAAAAATCAATCTATTGGGGCCGGGGAGATGGCAGAGTAGAATAAGCGCTTGCCTGGCAAGCGCAAGGGCCCGAGTTCAATCCCCGGTTCTGAAAAAAAAAAATTAATAAATCCATGAAATCAATTAAATTAAATAACTCACAGGATAAACTTTATTTTATTTATTTTTTTATGGTACCAGGGACCAAACTCAGGACCTTGCACTTGCCAGGCAGGCACTTATGCCACTGAGCTATCTCCCTGGCCCAGGATAGGATAAATCATACCACAATTATAATTTAATATAATTTGGTATAATTTAGTGATGTACAGCTGGCAAGACAACTCAGAGGACTAAGTGCCTGCTTTGGCAAGTGCAGGGAACAGGGTTCGATCCCCAGTGCCGCATGTTGTACCGTCCCCGTCCCTGTCCCCGAGAGCACACTGAGCTGGTGAATGAATCTGGTCGTGGTGGCGCACACCTGTAATCCCAGTAGTGGGGAGGCTGAAAACAGAAGGATCACTCTGAGTCAGAGCTGTGTAGTGAGACCCTATACCAAATACATAAAAAATTTAAAAATAGTGATGTGAAAATTAGAATAACTGAACTGAGGCAACTCTAAGAGGCCTTTTTGATCTTCCTAATGGAGCAAACTCTACCATTTAAATATTTCTTCCCTGACCTGTGCCAATTTATCTGAATGAAGTCAGAGCATCCCCTCCCTGGGTAGTACTGGAGACACTTAATAAATTGGACCTACAAGCTGGTTTTGATGGTGCATGTCTATAAACCCATCACTCTGGGAGAGTAATACAGGAGGATCACAAATTCAACACCCCCCCCCCGGCAATTTAGCCACTTAGCAAGACCCTATCTCAAAGTTAAATCTTTAAAAAGGATCTGGGGATGTAACTCAGTGTGAAAGTCCTGCTGATTTTAGAAGAAAAGTCTATAAAATATCTAATAAAATCCAGACTTTTCCCATCATGATTTATTAAAAACTCTTGACTCAGCAATATGAGTGTGTGTGTGTGTGTGTGTGTGTGCGTGTGCACTGGGAATTGAGCAAGCGCTCTACCACTGAGCTGCATCCCCAACTTTTGAATTCCCATTTGAAAGTGAAAGATTCCCTTGCTTACAGGTTCCCTGATCCAGACAAGGACTAACCCTAACACCTTCGGGAAGAGCTCTGAGCTGCCTCTCATCCTTCCATAATGCCTAAAACGTCCTTCTCCCTTCAAGCAAGAAATGAGCTCTTTTTTAACTTACTGTGTGCCACAATGTGACAAGGAGGAGCAATGAAAGCAGTAGTTGGGATTTGTGAAGGAGCAGCAGCTTTACAAAGGGACAATGAAGATGTCTAGACCATCTCTGTGCCAGATATGCTACTGCTTTTTCCTTAGCTTTTGGCGAACTGGTCAGGCAGCTGACTGACCAATTCCTTTTCTAAGCCATTTCAACCCCAACCAGAAATGGCTTGCCACCTCTTTCTTCTCAACCTCCCTTCTTCCGATGTCTACTGTCTATAGTACTATTAACATTGTTGCAGTAACATCTTTTTTCCCCTTACTGTCTCCAACTCCTTGTTTTTTTGCTTTTTTTTTGCCGAACCGGGGATTGAACTCAGGCCCTTGTGCTTGCCAGGGAAGCGCTTATTCCACTAAGCCATTTCCCGGGCCCCCAACTCCTTGTATAGCTTTTTTTTTTTTTTTTTTCATTTATTTATGTGTGTATGTGTGTGTGTGTGGCCAGCTCAGCCCACCAGGGGGTGGGGCTGGCTGGCATGTGGTGCTGGGGGATCAAACCGCGGTCCCTGTGCTTTGCCAAGCTTGTTTCAAGTAGGTGCTTTAGACCACTGAGCCATCTCACCAGCCCCAAAAATGGAATAAGGTTTTGTTTTTTTGTTTTTTTTTCTTCTCGAATGCCTTCAGGGCACTTTTGGCCAGCGGGAGAGTTGTGAGGTTCGAACTCCAGGAACCTGAGGCTGACAGCTTTGTGGAAGCAGCCACTTAAAGGACTGAGCTAGGCCCAGGCCCCCTTTGTATAGCTTTCTAAGCCAGTGTACATCCTACCTCTGAACCGGGCTCTTTTCAAACAGATATTAATCTTTTAAAGAGACATTTCTCACAAAGATAATGCAAATGAGTTCATTTGTATTCTCCAACAAACTTCTTAAAATGTGTAACTTACTCTCTCAGGATTCCTTAACATAGATACTATGAACACTCCAATATTATCGTATAAATGCAAATTTCAAATCACTGGAGTATAGGTGGTACTGAGTGCATTGAAGCGTTGAAATCATTTATGTGTATGTGATGCTGAAAATTGAAAGCAGGAGCACTCTACTACTGAGCTGCATCCTTAGCCCCTCCACCCCTTTTTTTTAAAAAAATTTGAGTCAGAGCCTCACTAAGTTGCCCAGGTTGGCCTTAAATTTGTGATCCTCTTGCCTCCTGAGTGGAGTAACAGGCATGCTCCACTATACTAGAAAGCATCAAGATCTTGGTGGGGTTTTTGTTTTTGTTGTTGTTTTGTTTTATGTATTTCATACAGGTCTACAGGGTCTCATTACACAGATCGGCCTCGCAGTGATTCTCCTGTTTTCAGCCTCCCAAGCACTGGGATTATAGGCATGCGCCACCAGGTTTAGTCTCAGTCTTGGTCTCAGGGCACCCCGGGGGCGGGGCCAGCACCGAACGCCAGGGATAGAACCCCGATCCCTGAGCCTGCCTAAGCAGGGGCTTTAGTCCGCTGAGCTATCTGGCTGGCCCCAGTGTCAAGCTCTTACAACAGTGTTATTTAATAAGAAACTCCAACAACACTATGAAATCACAAAGACAAACACAATTTGCTTAAATTACACCAAAGAGAAATGAGAGTCCTGTTTTTAAGTAGTCTGCTGCAATGAAAAGAGAACTGAAAGAGCAGGAATGGAGAGAGACATAATTTGTTGTATGCTTCGGGAAGCCAGCCAGATAGCTCAGCGGATTAAAGCGCCTGCTTAGGCAGACGCAGAGACCAGGGTTCGATCCCTTGTGTGTCGTGTCGGCCCCTCCCCTGGGGCGTGCTGAGACCACGACTGAGACTGGACATGGTGGAGTGCGCTTGTAATCCCAGCGCTTGGGAGGCTAAAAACAGGAGGATCACTAGGAGTCCAATCTAGTAGTGAGACCCTGAAGACCCTGTACTAACTACATTAAAATAAAAAATAAAAAAAAGATTTTTAGAGCAGGCTAAATAGCTCAGTGGACTAAAGTGCCTGCTTAGGCATACACAGGGACTGGGATTCGATCCCCGGTGTGCTGTGCCAGTCCTGCCCCGGGGCGTGCTGAGGCAGTGATTGGGACTGAGTGTGGTAGCGCTGGGGAAGCTTGAAAACAAGGATCGCTACGAATCTGATGCGTGTAGCGAGAACCTGTAGACTCCCTACTAAAGATCACAAACAAATTTAATTATATGCTTCATGTCATTTAATTAATTAATTTTTTAATGTATTTTGTGCAGGGTCTCATTACTCAGCTCGGACTGATAGTGATCCTCCTGTTTTCAAGCCTCCCTAGCGCTGTGATTACAGGCATGTACCTCCATGCCTGGACTCAGTTGCTGGCTAGGAGGGCCCTGGGTGACGCCGGCGCGGCACGTGATACCAAGGATGGAATCCTTGTCCCTGCGCTTGCCAAAGCAGGCTCTTAGTCGGCTGAGCAATCTCGCCGGCCCTTCATTTAATTTAATTTCCATATGAAGACTGATACTTGGCTGCGCAGCAACTGTGTGCTAGTATGCTCAAGTTGTTTTCTGTGGTGTGGCTGTGACTGGTCAGTGCCCAAACTCTGTCAGTTGTTAAATACTTGTAATTTTATTTATTTA
>NW_004524693.1:538015-539642 GCF_000260255.1 Octodon degus
GGACCAGGGATTGAACTCAGGTCCTTGCGCTTGCCAGGGAAGCGCTTATTTCACTGAGCCATCTCCCCGGCCCCACTTGTAATATTATTTAAAAACACACCAAGCTTACATTTTGGCCTATATTTTAGAGAAAGGCTTAGCAAAGTTTAGGTAAATCTATAGCCACTAAAAAGTTTTATGTGGACTGTTCTATGTACCCCCTTTTAATACCTCTTATAAGGTATTATCCCTTATTATTGGGTATTATCCTAATTTTAAAAATGAGGAAGCTGACACTAAGAGATTGTGTAAATTGCCCCAACCTGCTCAGTTGGAAAAAAGAAAGAGCTCAAATTCAAACCCAGATCTATTTGACTCAGAGAGGTTCATTCATTTCATTGTACTTCACTGTCTCTAGACGTCTTTGTCCTAAATTTGTCACGAAGCCAGTCCTGTGTGCATATAGATTTCTAGTTTTGTACTCAGTCTCAGGCATCTGTTCATTTCTTTTCAAGGATATTCATCTACATCAGACTCTAAGGTCTTTATTTAAACAGTCAACAAGGCATTTGTGGAGAAGTCATTCCCAGATGGATGACCAGTTGCATCATTCTCCTTAGCAACTTCTCACCCACATAGATAGGAGGAACAGCTCAGCGCTCTCAGTGGGCATCGCCTGAGTGTGGCCCGTGGGAATTCAGCATGCGTCTCAGTTATTTTTCTCATTGCTGAGACAAAATACTCAACACCCACAAGTTCCAGGAGGAAAGGTTTATTTAGCTCACAGTTTGTAGAGGTTTCAGTCCATAGTCAGCAGGCTCCAAGGTAGAGTGGCACGGCACAGGGGCATCACGGAGGAGAAACGGTTCATGGAGTGGCAGGCAGCAAGCAGCAAGCAGCTAGCTTCCTTTTCGCTTGTATCCCATCCCATCCAGGCCATAAGCCTTTTAGATGGTGCCTCCCCCATCCAGGGTGGCTTTCCCATTGTCCACATCCAGAACTATGTTAAGCCAATCAGTGGACTCATTTGGTATCAGACATTGAATAACCTAGATCAAGCCAGCTCTGTAAAGCCCCACCTAGGAATTCATGAGGCTTTGGGGGATACCTAGATACAAGCTGTAACAGCAGATTGAGAATATAGTTATTTGATTCTGCTTCTGTAATTGCAACGCCTGGGGAGCCCAAAACACTTTCTGGCTTCAGTATCTATGCTGCCCAACATTGCTTCTGAGGGGATTTTCTCTTTCCTGTTTTGTATCACAGCCAGATTTTTTTTTTTTTTTTTTTTTGCGGAACCGGGGATTGAACTCAGCACAACCAGATTTTGAGAAGTAATATAGTGGAGTGGAGATTAGATTAAAAATCAACCTCAGAACCTGAGCAGGGAGCAGCAGGAGACCCACACACTAAACCCGGCAGGGAGGGCCCAGGAGATAGGACCCTGTAATCTATTTGTCTGCACCCCAAGTGGGCACTGCTTCTGCAGGCTCATAACCACTGTTTCCAAACAAATTTTTTTAATTAAATCAGACAGGACTCTTTTTCAAAAAAAGAACCTAGTAAAAGCTATCAAGACAGAACATTTTTGACACAAAAAAATAGAAAGACTATATTCTCAAAGTAAAGACAGTTCATTTTTTTTTTT
>NW_004524693.1:540917-551283 GCF_000260255.1 Octodon degus
ATATATATATATTAGAGAGAGAGAGAGAGTCTCACTAAATCACCAAGTTCCCCAGGTTGGGTTTGAATGTGCAGTCCTCCTGCTTTAGCCTTTCACAGTGCTAGGATTACAGGTATACATACATTTAATATTTGACTCACTACAGAATTTCTTTAGCACTATAGAATTTTAGACCTCAAATTTATCTTCTCTATCTGTTTTGGTGCTTGGAAAAATATTTTCTAAATAAAATCCTTATTTCAATAGAAACTTTATTAGAGGGGCCAGGGAGATGGCTCAGTGGAATAAGCGCTTCCCTGGCCAGCACAAGGGCCTGAGTTCAATCCCCGGTTCCACCAAAAAAAAAAAAAAAAAAAAGAAACTTTATTACAAAGAGCAGTAAGTAAAATAGAATGATAGTAACAGGATTTCGCTGCTCGCATTGAAGTAACAGCGACTGCGCTCAGCTCACTGTCCTGGCTGTCCCTCACCTTCACAGAACCCTAGGCTTCCACAGAAAAAAAGACTGGAAAGTATTATATAATCTACACCCTCATGCACAGTTGGGCCTCAGCCCTAAGAAGGAAAGAGATTTGCTTAGTGCCATCCACCTAAGAGAACTGGGATTAAACAGCACACAGCTCACACACAATATGGCAATGTATTGTTCTTACATAATGACAATTCTGATTGAGACACAGGAAAGAAATGCTTTTGTGGACAGAAAGTATCTAAACTAAGGTAAAGAAACTTTAAGTGCATTGGTTTGATTTAGATATTGTGGTATGAGGGATATAATTCTACAGATAGTCTGAGTACAAATCCTGTGTTTTAAAAGAACGTACCATAGGCTGGGGAGATAGCTCAGTAGTCTAATCGCCTGCCTGGCAAGCACAAGGACCCAGGCTCGAGCCCTGGTACCACATGCCAAACCAGCTCCAGAACCCAGGGCATTCCCTGATGGCCCAAAATGTAATCCCAGCGCTGGGGAGGCTCAGATGGGAAGATGACTACAAGTCTGAACTGTGTGGTGTGACCCTGTGTTCACTAAACAATAAATAAATAAATGTAAAAAATAAAGAAAAGAACATACCTTAGTTGCTGTCACATACCAATGTTAAATATATGTTAATTCTCTCCTGCTCTTAAAGAAAACAGAAAATATTTGGACAAACAACAGGGAGATAAAGGACAGGCAGCTGAAACAATTGACTATCAACTCAGAACAGATTGAAAGGCAAACATGGAGTTAATATTCTTAATCACCTTCCCTACTTCCCACCCTTGAAAATCATCCAGTTTGATCTTCAAGTCAATGCACTCCAGCTGGCTGCCTTCCTGCCACAGGACTTCATCCAATCTACTCCCACACAAGCCATGTGTCTGCTCCCTCCTGTATCTCATTAAAGGCCATATTGATGACCCAAACAGAATGGGAAAATTATGTTCCGAGAGAAGACTACATGCCTGGATACACTTGGCTGGCGCAGAGTTTGCCTGTCTGCAGAAGTTCACTCTGACGAAAGAGGGAATACTGCTTCTTACCACCTCAGGATATAGTTTAATAAAGTTGTATTTGTGTTACATGTTACAGTATCCAAAGAAATTTTGCAGATGTTATCACATGCTAGTTCGTTCAGTAAGTAACGCCCCCTACTATGTGCCAAGCCTTGTGCTAGGTCTTGGCTGAAGCATCTGAATGAGGTTAACTACTCATCCTCCCAGCTGGACACGGATGACATTTTTTTCACGGGAGGCCCCTCTCCTCTGCCCATATCCTGTTTGTATCTTTCATGGGACTCACGATACAAGAATTTAATTATAGATGTATATACACTTATTGTCAGGCTTCCCTACTTGCCCTGCAAGTTTCAGGGGGTTAAGACTTTGTCATGTTAAAAAGTCAGTCTGGATTTGAAACTGTCTCATTGCTATCTGTTTATCAATAAAACTTTGAAAAAAAATTTAAAAAAAAAGTCAGTCTGGTAAAGAAAATCAGACAAGTACACTCAGAAGGACAGTAAACTAGTCTTGATGCCTTGAAAGAAGTCTGTTTACAGTAGGGGCCCAACAACAAAAGGAACAAATGATCTTGGTATATGTTAGCAAAAGCTTCCCTGAGGTTACATCTGAGCACAGTCTTGGAAGATTTTTTTTTTTTTTACTTTCAGAAAGCATCAAAAAGAGAATTTATTTAACCATTCTCGCTGATAATACAGCAAGTGGGTGAATAATTCATGCTATAACATGCTGAGGAAACCAAAAAGTTGGTTGGAAGGAGGCAGAGGAACTTTGTCTTATAAGAATCAGAATCGAGGGGCTCCATAATCATCTGGCATCCGTTCAATGTTGTATCTGTGATTAGAAATGTACATGATAGGAACTCCAGGGATCTTCCGGATCCTCCGTTTAAGGTCTCGGTCAACTGTGGCCACAATGTAACACTTGTGCTGAGTTACTCTCTGCACCAAGCAGTCGTCTGCGTAGGTCCCTTTATGTGCGCAAGGTAAGCGTTCAAACCGTGGATCCTTGGCGATCCTTAGGGCCACTCGATACTTCTGTCCCAATTTTTCAATTTCTGCCATTACACAATCAGTTATACAAGGGATACACTTGGCATACAGACAGTCCATCATTGATTGTACCAAGTCCAATTTGGCTTTGATGGAAAAGTTGATGAAGTTGGTATCAACCAGGATATGATAAGGTGGGCCCAGCTGTGTATTATACTGGAAGAATAAGCAGGAAGGATGCTGGGGGACTTCTCTTTCCTTTAGAGCACTAGGATCTTTCTTTTCTTTCTTTTTAGATTTTAATCTATCCTTTTCTTTGAGTCTCTCATCTCTGAGACTAAGCATTCGCTTCATGGTCGCATACTTTCTTGTTTTCTTTTGTTTCCCCATGTCCACGCCGCGGTCCACTTCTTCCGGAATCACCGTCTTGGAAGATTTTGAGAATAGGATGGGTCAATACGGCCCAGAGGAACAACTAAGCAGACAGTAGCATGGGGACACAAAGTAGCACACCATATTCTAGGAATTGTAGTATTCTGGTGGTTTCTGGAGCATGTAAGAGTGAAATGAGGGGCCGGGGAGATGGCTCAGTAGAATAAGCGCTTCCCTGGCAAGTGCAAGGGCCTGAGTTCAGTCCCTCTTTGGGGGTGGGGAGAAAGTGAAATGAATGTGAATTGGCAAGGGATAAGCTTGAAAAAGGAGTCAGATTAGCAGGAAGTCTTGTTATTGTCTACCCTATCTGACCTTCATTCTATTCACAGTAATGCTGCTGTTTATTGACTATTTCCATTCACAGTTAATATATATATATATATATATATATTTTTTTTTTTTTTTAAAATCTTTTATTTGGGGCCAGCTAAATAGCTCAGCAGATTAAAGCGCCTGCAAGCAGGCGCAGGGGCCGGAGGTTCAATCCCTGGGCCTGCCGTTCTGGCCCTGCCCCCGGGGTGCACTCAGATTGCAATTCAGACTGGGCATGGTGACGTGCGCCTGTAATCCCAGCACTTGGGAGACTGTAAACAGGCGGATCACTACAAGTCCGATCTAGTAGTGAGACCCTGAACACCCTGTAGACCTTTCCCTAAAATACAAAAATAAATAAATAATCTTTTATTTGGTACAGGGTCTCTCCGCAGCTCAGACTCGTAGTGATCCTCCGCAGTTTAGACTGGTAGTGATCCTCCTGTCTCAGCCTCCCTAGCGCTGGGATTACAGGGGTGTGCCACCATGCCTGGTTTGGGTGGCAGGTGTAGTGTGTCTCAGGTTCCGAGGTCTGCACAGCATGCAGAACCTGCAAACCTGGATCTCTGCCCTTGCCAGGCATGCACTTAGACCTCTGAGCTATCTCCCCAGCCCCTTTTATTTCTATACTGGGGGTTTAACCTACGACATTTGTACTGAACTATATCCCCGGCCATTTTTTGTTTTGAAACAGAACTTCACCAAGGCTGAGCATGAATTGATTCTTTTGCCTCAGCCTCCCGGTGTTGAGATTATAGGCATAGGCCACTATGCCCAGCTATACACTTTCTTTCAAACATTTTTGCTAGATATTTCAAATATCTGTAATAGTATAATGAACTTCCATATACTTGTTACTCAGCTTAACAATTATTACCACAAGCCAGTTGTTCTGGTGTTAAGTTTGTTTTTTGTTGCTAATTAACCCAATCTCAGACTTGATAAGTTATAGAGGTTGACTTTGATTGTAGTTCTAGGTTAAGAGGCCACTCGTGGGGGTGAGCTTCTTGCTGGCAGTCCTGGGGCAGTGTAGAGCACCACGCGACAGGATACAGGGAGCTCATGCGACACCTACCTGTGCTGGCTTTTCCAGCAGAGCTTGAAGAACATCTGTCCAAAATAAACTGGGAACCTGCTGCAAGGCAAAATGCTTTCCAGCTTCAAATAAATGTCCGTTTTCCGGAGTATTCAAACACCCTACGACTTGTTTAAGTATACGGTGTTGTTTTGTTTTTCCTTTCCTCTTTTTCTTTCTTCTAATGCACTACATGCGATTTCTGAAAGTTGAATGCTGCCATCTGCTGGCTCGTGCGCAACTCAGCTGGAGCGCGACACTGCCAGAATGCAGGCGAAGAGCTCATACAATCTAAGGCATTAGATGTATAAACCAAACAAGTAATTACGTTTATGTGCTGTTATTTTCACAATTTTTTTTCATAGCAGTGAAATAGGATTATCTCGAATTTTTGTAAGTGGGTTAATGAGAGCTCAGCGGACTAAAGCGCCTGCCTAGGCCAACTCAGCCAAGCGCAGGGACCATGGTTCGATCCTGGGCACTACATGCTGCGAGAGCCCTGCCCCAAGGGCAGGCTGAACCCGCCAGAGTCTGATAGTAGTAGTAGCAGCGCATGCCTGTAATCCCAGCGCTGGGGAGGCTGAAAGCAGGAGGGTCACAAGTCCGAGGTGTGTAGAGAGACCCTGCAACAACCAAGTACATTAAAAAAAAATTTTTTTTTGTAAGAATGGTAAAGTGAATATGAGAAGTCTCCTCCAGCTCTGTAAGTCTAGCACGTTACTGCATCTCCCCAGTCTTTATTTTTTTTTTTTTAATATTTATTTATTTATTTTGTGTGTGTGTGGCCAGCTCAGCCCACCAGGGGGCGGGCTGGCTGGCATGTGGTGCTGGGGGATCGAACCGCGGTCCCTGTGCTTTGCTTAACTTGTTCCAAGTAGGTGCTTTAGACCACTGAGGCATCTCACCAGCCCTCCCCAGTCTTTAGGGTGTGTGTGTGTGTTGCTGGGATGGAATTCAGGGCCTCCTGCATGGTGGGCAAGCACTTATCACTGAGCCGCAAGCCAACTTGTTGCAATGCTTCTTTAAGTCACTGAGTTTCCCTCAAAAAACTAAATACTGAGAACCTTCTATAGACCATGCTTTTTTTTTTTTTTTTTTTTTTGCGGAACCGAGGATTGAACTCAGATCCTGGTGTTTGCCCGTCAAGCGCTTGTCCTACTAAGCCATCTCCCTGGCCCCAAGACCAGGCAGTTTGATAGGCACTTGGGAGGAAACAGCAAAGGGCTGGGGATGGAGCGGGAATACAGAGGGATCAAATCACAAAGGGGCCAGTCCTCTCCACCTAGTTGTTTTTTGCAGAACCGGGGATTGAACTCAAGGCCCTTGCACTTGCCAAGCAAACACTTTACTGCGCCATCTCCCCGGCTCCTGTCCACCTATTTGAATGGTTCAGGGTAACATAGCTACAGCTTGATGGATGGTAAGGATTCAGTTAGCAGAGGGCACAAACACCTGAGAGAAACCTTTAAAGGCAGTCACGAAAAGCTAGGGGAATAGCTCAGGGATGCAAGGAGTAGCAAGTTCAATCCTCCAAAAAAGAGACAACATCCAAAAAAGAGTCCACCCTGCACCTGGTGCTTCACCTGCGAGGTGGGATCATCGAGCCATCCCTGCGCCAGCTTGCCCAGAAGTACAACTGTGACAAGATGATCTGCCGCAAGTGTTATGCCCGCCTGCACCCCCGTGCTGTCAACTGCCGCAAGAAGTGTGGCCACACCAACAACCTGCGCCCCAAGGTCAAATAAAGCTCAGCCAGCCCCTCGTCCAGAAGGGCACCACCTGCCCAACGCCTGCAGCCTTGGGGCCTGAATAAAGTTTCCCTCTCTTGACTAGAGGAAAAAAAAAAAAAACAAAAACAGACTGCCAGGGACCAGAACTTCTGATTCAAGAGGTCTGAAGTGAGGCCCAAGAATGTTCAGGTCTAAGGCCACACCTGAAAAATATACACTAGGACTGATGTCAAATGAGGCAAAAATGGCCTGACTCATTAATTCACTAGCTGCCAAAGGTAGACTGCTGGGCTGGCGAGATGGCTCAGTGGTCTAAAGCACCTACTTGGAACAAGCTTGGCAAAGCACAGGGACCACAGTTCGATCCCCCAGCACCACATGCCAGCCAGCCTCGCCCCCTGGTGGGCTGAGCTGGCCACACACACACATACACACACACACACACACACACACACAATAAATAAATGTTTCAAAGGTAGACTGCTTAACTCTTGGCCTTGTCCAAATTGATGGCTTGCGTTCCTGCACCTCCGATGCTTTCAGGGTAGAGAAGCAAGTTGAGTTCTAAGGCTGCTAACACAGAGAGAACATTCACAGCTTAGAATGTATTATTTAGTTCATGACCGCATGCCGTCTCTTTCTATCAGTTACGACACATCAGTAAGACCCTGAAACAATTGCTATACTATACTGTCAGTGAGGACAGGAGAAAACAAGCTTCTCCTGGTAGTGAGGATGTCATATGGTAACACCTTTCTGCCCAGCAATTATCAACATGTGTAACATTCTAAATATATATTTAGCAGTTTACTTCTAGAAAATTAGCATATAGAATAAATTATACATGTACTATGAAGACATAAGTACAGTACATGGAACCTCATTATAAATATAACTTACAAAAACTCAAGCTGTAACAGCCTTAACTGTCCAGCAATGAGAAATGGTACTGTGAAGGGTATTGCTGTTTAGTGACAAAAATATGGAGATGTGCATGTTTTTTTTCTTCCCTCTACTCTCCCATTCTCCTTCTCCTTTCCCCTTGTACAAGTAACTATTAAATGAGCACAGAATTTATTAAATTTAGGTTTAACAGTACCAGTCTTACATGTAAATACCAGATAATTACAAATTCACCATTTTCAGTGTACGCTAAACAGGCTTAGCTGAACACAGGAACTGAGCTCCAAATTACTTCGATCATTTGTCTGTAACAGGATCTCTGTCACTTTGAGCCCCAAATACCCAAGGACCAGAAAAGAGTCACATTTATATTTAAGCTTTATTTGTTTCATATGCTCACAAAATAAAATGACATAGGAGTTTTAAGTTCTTATAAAAGTCTCCAAAGTAAAACAAAGTTTCTATAAAAATGTAAAAGCTGGCATACAAACATAAGATTTTAATAATTATTGTCTTATGCAATAAGAGCATCTGGTCATAAAACATACTTTTTTACACTGATAAAATGGAGGTGTCTTAGGAGTCAAGCAGGTTTTAGGGGAATAAAATCAAACAAATTCTCCAATGTTGCAAAGATATTCAGGGCTGAAGCAGCTATTTTCCTAAAATCTCTCACTTGAAATCACCTCCCTTTTTGCCTTCCTTCCTGTTATTTTATGAAAAGCAATCTAAACACTTCTTTCACTTAATTACTAAATTTTAGCAGATTACATGAAATCTTACATAGAAAAAAATACACAAGTAGTAGTAAATGTGTGAATATGCACATGCTCTTGAATAGAATTCACTAGGAAAGAACATTCTGGCTTTCAGTTGTTAATGAAAATTCCTTGTTTCTTCATAAGTGCCAGTTTAGAGAATCTGTCATTGAGTGAAATCTTAGTCTGGAAAGGAGATAAAAACATTATTCTGGGAAGTTATCAACCTTACAAAACACTCATAAAACTTTCTCAGAACCTGCAGAGTATTTTTCTGTGACCCTAAAAGAACAAGCATGCCTGAGCTGGGTACCACTGAGGCCGCCTCTTAATTCTTACAGGCTGCATGGCAGAATCAGGGGCTTTTAATGAGCTGGACACTGAGGTTCATGCCTATAATCCCAGCTACTCAGGATTAGAGGTAGGGGGTTCACAAGTTTAAGGCCACCTTGAGCAAAGTAGTAAGATCCTGTCTCAAAATGTAATAAAAAGGTAAAGGATATAGCTCAGGGCTCCCCTAGGTTCAATCCTCAATACTAGGAAAACCCTTTAATGCAGGGAAGAACACATTCTATGACCCTAAGAGTCTGCAGGTAAGGTTCCACAGCGGAATGCGCATCAGTCTTATTTCCATGCAGCAGAGAGCAAATGCCTGAACAATCCCCAGAGGTCTGATGATCCGCCACCTGAAGACAACCCTGGGGCCAGGCGACTTCCAATTGCTACTACTGACTAGCATACTCCAAAGACAGACGGAATTTAACTTCCAGTTGAGCCTGGGTTTCTTCTCCCAGCTTTCAGATATATCCTTCTCAATACCTCCCCCAAACCTAAATACAGACTTTGGGGCATAGTTTGTCTGCATTTATTAGTACAGATTGCCTATTTTTCACTTGTGGGTTTTATACTTTTATGCACAGCACAATTAATCAGAGCATAGATGGAACAGTATGCACTGACTAATTCAACCTGTCACTACTCGACGATTGGCAGGAAACTTTTGCCCTACTGTAAAAATCCTTAAAAATACATTAGGTACTGAGGGAAGAAAGTATGCTAATCTGATAAATATGTCTCCTTGACAGCTGAGAATTGAGCGTGAAGGCACCTGCATATACAAATGTATAGCAGCTTCGGCTACAATCATATTCACCTTGAAATTCATTTTAGAGAGCAAGTAATCAGGGTGGTCGTGCAAGCTTGTAATTGCAGCAATATGGGAGGCTGGGGTAGGAAGATCTTAAATTCAAGCTCAGTCTGAGCAATTTAGTAACTTAGACCCTGTCTCAAAATAAAGAGCTGTGGATTTAACTTAATGTGAAGGCTCTGGGTTCAATCTTCAGTGTTGAAAAAAAGAAAATAATCAAGGTCAGCTTATTTGTTGACCTTTGTGTCTTTCACAAAAGTATAGCACGGGGGCGATTTCTTGTGCATTGAGGGTTTCAGGTACTGAAAGATACCCTTATATATATATACCTAATAGACCTAAAATTGACAGATTCTTAATATTTAGTAAACGAATTATTGCACAATTCTATCCCACTTACCTGATTTCCTATTTCTTGAAAGTTGAATTTCAGGTCCACTCCTTTGGGCTGGTACATAAAACCCTGTCCAGGATATCTGATCCTTCCAATCAAGGATTCTTCTTCACAGTACACATATCTATCAATTAAGCATGATATTTAATAAAATGTACCTCACAGCCACTAACTAGATGACAACATTTGGGCCATTCAAACTAATTCTATAGGTCTCATTTGTACCAACTGAAAAATGAAGACATATTCAAGAATCTTCAATATTCCTTTTAGTAGTAAAATTTAACATTTGAAAGGATTCAAGAATCACAAGCACATAAACTCTAGGTTGGTTGTTTGATGCTGGGAATTGAACTCAGGAACTCATCTGTGCTAAGGACATGTCCTGCCATTGATCCAGTTTCTAGCTTTTTATATCATTACTTCGAAATTCCTAGAGAAGCCTTTCTGTTGTTTAAATGCCAAGGCAATTACTCTTATTTAAGCATGACTATGCCTGTAAGTACCTTGGAACAAAAGTATCCAGAGCTTGCATACAGAGAGAAAAATGATTTGTGATTGCTGTGAGCTGGGGTCAAGGGACTAGATACAATAGGGAGCTATTAATGAACGTAAAGTTTCTTTCAAAGATAGTGAAAATGTTCTAAAATTAGATTATGGTAATAGCTGCAAAAGTCTGTTATTATGCCAAAAGCCACTGATACCCTGTAACTCAGTAGAAGACCCTTGCCTGCATGAATGAGGCCTTAGGTTGACTTCTAGCACTGCAAAAATAAAAAGCAAAAGCCACTGAACTAGGAACTTGACAAACTTTATGGTATAAAACACATAACTGGCTGGAAGTATAACTCATAGGCAGAATACTTGCTTAACACGCACAAGGCTCTGGCTTCAATCTCCTGACCCACACAGAATTTTTTTTTCTTTTGGTGGAACCGAAGATTGAACTCAGGCCCTTGCGCTTGCCAGGGAAGCGCTTATTCCACTGAGCCATCTCCCTGGGCCCCGAATTTTTCTTTAAAATGCTGTTAATGGGGGCCTGGCCCTAGCTCAGTCCTTTAAGTGGCTGCTTCCACAAAGCTGTCAGCCTCAGGTTGCTGGAGTTCGAACCTCACAACTCTCC
>NW_004524693.1:551463-556108 GCF_000260255.1 Octodon degus
TGGCCACACACACACACACACACACACAATAAATGTTAAAATAAAATAAAAAAAATAGCCTAAAGTCTTTAAAAAAATAAATAAATAAAAAATAAAATGCTGTTAATATATCTTAATAAAACTGTTACAAAAAATGTAGTGGGGTGGGGGGGGGGGAAGAGCCTGAAGCTAGAGTTCAGCAGCAGACCTGGTATATGGAAGGCCTGGGTTGCTCTTCAGAGCTATAAATTAAACATTTTAAAAAACAGCTGTAGGGGGGCTGGTGAGATGGCTCAGTGGTCTAAAGCACCTACTTAGAATCAAGCTTAGCAAAGCACTGGGACTGCGGTTCAATCCCCCAGCACCACATGCCAGCCAGCCTCGCCCCCTGGTGGGCTGAGCTGGCCACGCACACACACACAAATAAATAAAATTAAAAAAAAAAAAACAAAAAAAAAAACAGCTGTAGGGCCAGCCCGATAGGTCAGCAGACTACAGCGCCTGCTTAGGCAGAGCAGTGGTGTGCTGTGTGCTGTGCCATGCCAGCCCTGCCCCTGGGGCGCGCTGAGACAGCATTGAGACTGGGCGTGGTGGCATGCGCCTACAATCCCAGTGCTTGGCAGGCTGAAAACAGGAGAATCACTAGGAGTTGGACCCACAAAGTGAAACCTTATAGACCCTGTACCCCTGTACTAAATGCAAAAACAAAACACCCAGCTGTAGCACATAAGTACTTAGGGACTAATATGCAAAGCTGTCTAGATTTCCCTAATTTTTATTCTGTCACATTACAAAGGCATGCTCTATACAGGCCCCTGAAAGACTGCTAGTGGGTCCAGCTCTTGTGTTGTCTTACAACAGCTCTTCATGGAAATAAGCAGTAAAAAAAAAAAAATTAAAAAAAATTTTTTAATGTATTTGGTTGCTATAGGGTCTCACTGCACAGCTTGCACTTGTAGTGATCCTCCCGTTTACACCCTCCCCAGTGCTGGGATTACAGGCTTATGCCACCATGCCCGGATTCTGTGGCAGGGCTCAGTCTGCTCTTGCGTAGGAGCTGGCTTGGCATGTGGTTCCAGGGATGGAACTTCAGTCTCTCTGCTCGCCTAAGCAGGTGCTTTAGTCCACTGAGCTATCTTGCTGGCACTAAGCAAATTTTAATAGCTGGCTAAATAGTTGAAGGTAATGTCTATCACATATAGTCATATTCTGTCAGAGGCACAGCACAACACAAGTGCAAAAACTGTAGCTATTTTGATACTCTCAGTACAGTTGCTGTGGGCAGTGGTTTTAAATAAGTAATTTTAAATTTTATTCTTGTTCTGGTAATAAACATTGTTTCTACTAGGAAAAAAAGAAGACAGTGCTCTGATTAGTTAACTGAATATTACTGTCTTTCCGTCCTTCTCTGGTGCTGAGGGTGGAACCCAGGACCTCATACATGTGAGCGGAATGTTCTACCACTGAGTTACAACCTATCCCGGAGATATTTTTAGTTGTAATTTTTTCCTCTTTATTTCCTTTAATAACATATGCCTGGTTGGATCTAATCTAATCACATGGCAGGAGAAGTCAGAATGGTTTGGAATAAAAAGGACATGACAGACTCCGCGTTCGCCACTGAGATCAGACTTCGATTCCTCGTGCACCTCATCTCGCTTCCTCTCGACCATGTCTGACAAACCCGATATGGCTGAGATCGAGAAATTTGTTAAGTTGAAATTGAAGAAGATAGAAACACACGAGAAAAATCCTCTGCCTTCGAAAGAAACAAATGAACAAGAGAAGCAAGCGGGCGAATCCTAACGAGGCGTGCGTCGCCGGTATGCACTGTACATTCCACAAGCATTGGCTTCCTACTTTACTTCTTTTAGCTGTCTAACTTTGTAAGATGCAAAGAGATTGGATCAAGTTTAAATGACTGTGCTGCCCCTTTCACATCCGAACTACCGACAACGAAGGCCTCGCCTGCCCCCCCATCAGCCTGTGTGGCTGGCAGGGAAGGAGAAGAGCTTGCATGTTGGTGGAGGAAGAGGCTGGGTGGGAGCATGGTGAAGTCTAGAGTGAAATTCAAGCTGGTCCAAGGTGTCCTGCGGGCTGTAAAATGCAGTTTCATCAGAGTGCCATTTTTTTGTTCAAATGATTTTAATTACTGGAGTGCACAATTTTTTAAATATGCAAATAAAGTTTTAAAATGTGAAAAAAAAAGGACATGACACATTCTTGCTGGTTTGAAAATAGAGAAGGATACAGGAGCAGGAATTCAGGGTGCCTCTGGCAAAAGAGTAGCTCCTGAGTGACAGGAACAAAGGAACTGGATTCTGTCTAACACTTGGATGAGCTTGGAAGCAAATTCTTCCCCAGTCTCTGAGTAAAAAATCACCCTGGTCACCTCCTCTATGTCCTCATTTTGAGACTCTAGGGAGAGAACCAGCTAAGCCCACTTGGGCATTTGGACCCATAGAAACATGAGACAAATGAATGCTATTCTACACTGTTTATGGTAAAGCGCACTTAGTTCCTAGGCAAGCGCACTTAGGGACAAAGTATACATATAGGGTGGGCAGAGCTGCTGACCTTTTATCTATCTTTGGTGGCTATTGGTTCAGGTAAACCCTTTGGAGAAACAAGGAACCAGAAAAACTATCAGGTCATTCTGACTTCTTTTTTTTTTGGGGGAGGGGGGAACTGGGGATTGAACTCAAGCCCTTGCGCTTGCCAGGGAAGCGCTTATTCCACTGAGCCATCTCCCTGGCCCCTAGTATCTGTCATTTTTTTTGAACACGTGATATATGACCTCAAACTAAGGACGCTCTAGAATGTACCTGTCTCCACAAGGCACAATGCTCTCAATCCTTGCTACAAGTAACAAATTTCTCTTTTATCTCCTGTTTGTGCTTATTGGCTTTGCACTTGCTAACATCTGAACCCACTGTGTTCAGTTACAGTAATTTAAGCAGCAGCAAAAAAATGAATACACTAGGCTTTGCTGGCATTGAACCTCTTCTGGTAGTTGTGGAGAGACAACATGAAAGAAGAAAGTCTGAAGGGTCTGTAAAAACACAAACTAAACTCATATTGCTTCTAGCTCTTAGCTATCTGACTTTGGCGAAGTGAAAACACTATTGGGCAGGGGTATAGCTCAGTGCTAGGGGCCTTGGGTTTGCTCCCCAATGCAGCAGGCAAACAAAACAAACCCTCTTTATTTTATCTGTAATATGGAAAGGTTTATACTGACTACATAGGATGGTTGGGCCTAAATTAAATATTAGCTGTTTTTCAGCATTTGTTTTTGGAGCCATCATACATTCAACACTTTTCACAGGTGTCTTTGCTTAGCCCCATTTCAAGGAGAATATAACAGCCTTTTTCTCTTTCCAGGCTGCAAAAATGCTCTTAAAAATGACTGCAGAATACTAGAAGATGCCATTGGAAATATGTCTTTTTTCCCTAAAGATTATTCTAAGCTAATTATTGTGAGAAAGAGGAGACTGGAAAAGTTTTGAAAAAAGTAGAAATTACCCTTTCATAAAAAATTTACATCTGGGGCTGGTGAGATGGCTCAGTGGTCTAAAGCACCTACTTAGAACAAGCTTAGCAAAGCAAAGGGACCACGGTTCAATCCCCAGCACCACATGCCAGCCAGCCCCACCCCCTGGTGGGCTGAGCTGGCCACACACACACACACACACATAAATAAATAAATAAAAAAAATTTACATCTCTAAGGGAAACCATTTGTACGAGTATCTCCCTTTCCGCCTAGAAAGAGAAGGATGAGCAGTGAATCTTGCTCTTGTTTCTCTTGCTCTTCAGGCTCCCCCTCTCCGACACAGGCCTTTCGTTGCACCATTCTTTATTTCAGGAAGGACAAGATTTAAGCGCACAGTCTAATACAACTCAAGGCCTACGCTTCAAGACTTCCTTGAGCATCTCTCATGTATGCAGGAGGAATACATTTCACTAAACTCATTTATATTTCTGCCTTCTATCAAAAGGGTTTATGTCCACCACGAACTACAAAAGGGTAGAGAACTGGGGCCGGGGAGATGGCTCAGTGGAATAAGCGCTTCCCTAGCAAGCGTAAAGGTCTGAGTTCAATCCCCGGTTCCGCCAAAAAAAAAAAAGGGTAGAGAACGAATTATTACCCTAACATCACACTATGCAAAGACCACTTGGAACAGTAGCATACACAATTAAGGAGTGAAGAGTTTTTCATCTTAAGAATAAAAATGAGGAAAACTCTCGACAGCACTGAATCCTTCAAGGTGACAATTCCTGCATGTTTTAACCAGAAAGGACACATCCAGGGTACATCAAGACATTAATACTTACCACAGGAAAGCCATGCATAGAACTCTCAAAAGTAAAAACAAAAACAAGTCAGTTTTAATTAAGAAATTTCTGATTCCACACTAAGATTTCTTATAAAAGTTGTTAAAGATTATTTAAAGTCAAAGTCAGATTCTAAGATCCCCTGCTGGAGGTTATACTTAATCCCTTCCCCCCCCCCATGTTTTCCCCCAAGTATAACCAAATTAGTTACACAGGTGTCTATCTGAAACTACCTGACAGAGTAAGCGCTTGCCTGGCAGGCGCAAGGGCCTGAGTTCAATCACTGGTTCCGCAAAAAAAAAAAAAAAAAAAAAAAAAAACAGAATTTTTAG
>NW_004524693.1:556208-562506 GCF_000260255.1 Octodon degus
AAAAAAAAAAAGAAATTACCTGACAGAATTTTTAGCTTCATGGAAGTTTTGCTCATTTTCTGGTGTTACCTAAATGAAAAAAAGTAGAGACAAATCATGCAAAAATCTTTAATAAGCACAAAGTACTTATTGGCTATATTTAAAATTGACTACATTTTTCGGTGACAATATTCTTTTTGCTTAATTCTAAGGCTCAATTTCTGATTTTTTCCCCTATATTACAGATTCAAGAATACAAAGCCAGCAAACACTTAAGAGATCAAGAAGCCCAATACCCTCTCATAAAGTATAAGTAAACTATAATTCAGACAAGTCAAATGATTTCCTTAAATTTTTACAGCTAGTAGTGACTCGGAAATCTGTAGGATCTTGATGTGGCCTGGATCCAAACACTGATTATACAGGTATAGGCAAAAGATCATAATTGTAGACAAAAATCCACAAAGGGTAGCTTCAAAACCTTAATTTATAATAAAACAGACGCTGACTATATTCAAGATAGCTAACCGAGGTGGAAAACTATTATTCCAAAAATTGAGTTTTAGAAAATGTCACTTCTACACCAATCAAACATTTCAAGTGAAAGTGAGATTTTTTTCAGTAATTAACTTTAATTTGTTACTCCTCTAATTACCTTGTGACAACACAGGTTATATCTATATGTGGCCAAGGAAATGGACCAAACATAATTAAAGCACTTCAAGTGTTAACTGGTCCATATTGCTCCATAACTGCACTGCTCACACTATATTCGGTTGCATGTAGCTAGTATTTTGAATAGTACAGCTATTTTTATATAAAGTTCTAGCCATAGTTATATAGTTATCCAAGTAGATTTGGTACTAACAACCCTACAGATGCCAGGCATTGGGAAGCTGAGACAGGAGGATCAAAAGTTTGATACTAGCCTGGGAAATTTAGTAAGACCCTGTCTCAACATACCAAAAAAACCCAAACAAACAAACAAACAAACAAACAAAAAAAACCAAAGTATGACAGTGATAGTGCTTGTCTAGCATGCTTGAGTGCCTACATTTACCCTACATGTAATATGATGGCAACAAAGAAGCCTGTAGAGTCAAGAGATTTACAATGTTCATAGATCAAACATTCTCTTGTTGGAAAGTTCTCATTTAAGTTGGACACACATTATTTCCAAGTAAACATGTTAGTCAAAGCAGCTTTAAATTCAGTGTGGATGTGTGACCCATGGCAATGCCTCTATAAGTTAAACACAGCGTGCTGTACCCATATTATTCAGGTAGCAAAGTTAATAGTCTTTACCAAGAACTAAAGAGGAGACTGTGGTTAGACTAAAAATACCACTTATTTGGGAATCAGTGGCAACTGTGGCAAACTATCAAGGAGATGAAATTCAGAGTATACAAGGAAGAGTAAGAGAAATGAGAACAGGAGCCACGGAAATAGGAAATAAGGCCAGAAACTAGAGTAGGAAACTATTGGGAAAAGGGGATTTAGGCTAATGGTACATATTCTTTCTTTTTTTTAAATATTATTGATTTGCAGTGCCGAGGACAGAACTAAGGGCAAGCTAGGCAAGCACTCTTCCAATGACCATAGCCAACGTGACTGCTTCTAATATAAACTAGCTAATGTCATTTCCCTCTTTAATTTCTTTTTTTTTTTTTTTTTGCTCCGAATGCCTTCAGGGCAGGTTTGGCTGGCTTGAGTTGTGGGGATCGAACCACAGCAACCTGAGCCTGACTGCTTTGTTGAAGCAGCCACTTGAAGAACTGAGCTAAGGGGCAGGCCCCCCCTTAATTTCAATAGTTCTATATTGCCCTCAGTATATGGAATTTGTACTCTAGCATGACACAAATACACCCCATGATATAGCTCCTAACTCTCCACCACTCTACTCGCACCTCTCAAAAGTTCTGCCCATACATTTTACACTTGAGCTTAGGGATTTTTCAAATTACGATTTAAAGTGGAAGGCTCCCTAATTCTAATACAACCCTACTTTGTATACCAATATGCAATATTTAAAAGCAAAGCTCCCCCCTCCAAAAAAAAAAAAAGTCAAAGCTTCCTTCACTGGCCGATGAGGCATCACTTCCTAACCCCTAGGACTCTGCAATGCACATTCTGCCATGTGGACAAACTCGGGCAACTGCAGCTTACCACATATGCCAGGCTAGCTTCCACTACTGCACCTGTACAGATAATATTTCCTATGACTAGAGTGCCTTTTCCACCTTTCCTGCTTTGTGTACTCTATTCAGCTTGCAGGACTCAGCTCAAATAGTATATTCCCTAAGAAATTCTTCCCGACCTCCCAAAGTGGTTCAGGATCCCTGCTCCTATGTAGCCCTAGTACTTTGGACATACTTCTATCTCAGGGCAGTTTTTTTCCCCCCTCATGCTGAGGATGAAACCCAGGCCTAGGCAAGTGGTCTACCACCGAATCACATCCCCAGACCCTCTATACATGAGCTTTTATGTTGTTTTATTGTTTATTTATTAATTCTTGGGAGTAAAGACTTTCATGAGTACATAACACATTTCTGATAGAAAAAGGAAGGACAGAATTAATAACTGACCACTGAATTTGACAGGGAATAAAATTTTTTTTTTTTTTTTTCAGAACCGAGGATTGAACTCAGGCCCTTGCGCTTGCCAGGTAAACGCTTATTCTACTAAGCCCGGGCCCTAAAAGTCTTTTGATGACAAAATCAGAAGAACTGTAGGGCTAAAAGGAGATTTAAGAAATGAATGGGCAAATAGAAACATCTAACTAGCTTATTAGAAATTGTGTTTCCATGGAGCCGGGGAGATGGCTCAGTGGAATAAGTGCTTCCCCGGCAAGCACAAGGGCCTGAGTTCAATCCCCGGTTCTGCCAAAAAAAGAAAAAAAAAATTTGTTTCCAACTAAACAGTACTCAGAATTGCCACCATATTCCCTTAGAAATTTCTCACTGCAAAGTGGATCACTTGAACAATGAATGAACACATTATAGTTGTATATGTGTATGTGTGTTGAAAATATGAACTTCAAAAAAAGTTCATATCATTTAAAAAAGTATGCATTTAAGTAATCACATCAATAAGAAAATGTGAGGCAGGGGAATTAGCTCAGTGGCTTACGCTCTTGCCTGGCAAGCGTAAGGTCCTGAGTTTGATCCTTGGTACAAAAAAAATGTGATTATAATAAAGAATTTGATATATCACAGTCATGAAATAAGTTCAACTTATGTAATGTTTACTATAATCCAGTCTTTGTCCTCAGATGTATATTTCAATTAATCATCACATCTAGGGGCTGGTGAGATGGCTCAGTGGTCTAAAGCACCTACTTAGAACAAGCTTAGCAAAGCAAAGGGACCACGGTTCAATCCCCCAGCACCACATGCCAGCCAGCCCCGCCCCCTGGTGGGCTGAGCTGGCCACACACACACACACACACACACACATAAATAAATAAAATTAAAAATCATCACATCTAATTTTCAAGTCTTGCCAAAGGTTCCTCAGCCACGTTTCATCAAATCTAAAACACTGTGATTCTACAATAAACACATTAGCATTGAAAATACGTAAAACAATGTCACATTAACTGTGATATGACATTCAATCTAAGACACTTCCTGATCTCAGAAAAAGTGGAACTTGAAAAAAACCAAGTGTGTGTTAAAATTGATGAACTGTGGTATTAAATGGCAGAAATAGGACTCTTTCCAAGCATGGACAAAGCCCGAGTCACTAACCACTGCATCACAGTGCTTATATCGCTCTGACATTTCATGGCTCTCCTTCATTCCAAACCCTTCATTTTAGAGATGAAGAATAGTAAGACTGAAAGAAAGGAAAGTGACTTGCTCAAGGTCATATATAGTAAAATAATTGGGAAAAGGAAAGCCAACCTTTGCACTTATGTTAGCTACAGTATTATTGGAAAAAGTACCAATTGCTGGCAGGAGTAAGTACTAGTTTTATATAGCAGCCACATCTAGCCATTTATCCATCTGAGTTCAACATCTGCTTGAAGTTAACAGTGCTGGCACTTACTCCTTGATCCATATTCACTGCTTCGTTCTCTTGCGACAGCTTTTCATAAAAGAAGTCATTTCTTCTCTCTACTGTAAAGTTCCTATTAATCAAAAAGGGTAGTTTTTTAAAAATCAATCTTTGAATTTAGAACATGTCTTAAGCAATATTATTTTCAAATTATTTAATATTTTTATGATGAGAACACTAGAAATTCACTTGGTGATATTCAAGCCATGTGTTTAGCTTGAGTAAGCCTTGGGTTAAATCTCCAGCAACACACATACACACATTCACAAATATACATGCACATATGTGTGTGCTCACATCAGAGACGAGGCTTCAATATATGAATTTTTGAATGACAGAAACATTCAGATTATAACAGCCATTTTGCTGATTTCATCCCAGAAAACAAAGGCAGGGGGAATCTCAAGTTATAGTTCCTCCTGGGTAACTTAACCCTGTCTCCAACATACAAAATAAGAAGCCAGGGATGGGGGGGGGAGAGAGAGAGAGAGAGAGAGAGAGAGAGAGAGAGAGACAGAGACAGAGACGGAGAGAGGGAGAAAGAGACAAGAGAGAGACAGAGACACACACACACACAAGAGACAGAGACAGACAGACCTTACATTTAATGGGATTATTGGCACTATAAGAACAGTAAGAGAGGAGGAAGAAAGATGGCAGAGTAAAAGCTGGCAACAAATCAAAGCCTCTCCGAGGCCTGCAACTGAGACACCTACTGAGCAGTGAAAAGAACCGAGTTCTGAGAATCAAGAAAGATCTGGGCAGGCCAAATAGCTCAGCAGATTAAAGCGCCTGCAAGCGCAGGGACCAGGGTTCAATTCCCAGTCCCAAGTGACATACCAGCCCCGCCCCCAGGACGCCCTGAGTCTGGGCATGGTGGTACACGCCTATAATCCCAGCACTGGGGAAGGTGAAAACAGGAAGATCACTATGAGTCGGATCTGTGCAGTGAGACTCTGTACCAAATACGTAAAATGGGGGAAAAAAATTTAACTCAAAATGAATTAAAAACTTAAACATAGGGGCCGGGGAGATGGCTCAGTAGGATAAGTGCCTGACTGGCAAACGCAAGGATCTGAGTTCAGTCCCCGGTTCCACACAAAAAAAAAACTTAAACACTTATGACCCAAAACTACAAAATTCCTAGAACAGAGGTAAGGAAAAAAAAAAAAAAAAAAAAAAAAAAAAAAAAAAAGAACCAAGGTAAGGATGTAACTCGGCAATAGACTGTTTGCCTGGCATGCACGAGGCACTGGGTTTGATCCCTGGTACCACAAAAACAGAAGAAAACAAAACACTGAGAAATTCAAACTAAAATTAAGTTTTGATTTATAACTTAACGAAATGAAATGAAAAATGCCTTGCGGTTTTAAAAAATCCATAGTACTGTTTAAATTTCCCTGGTTCTTCTGCTAGGACAGACAGACCTATCCTACCAGCCTTTGAAGTAGCAGTGAATACGTCATGCATTCTAAATATAGGCAGATTAGTATCACATCCACAGGTAGAACAGGCATCCAGGCCTACGGTTCAATTCGAGAGTGCAGCAAAGTTCAGCTGCCCAAGGACGTATCTATCATTTGTCTGCTGAAGACTCTGAGGACTCTTTTAGGAAGAAGACAGAAGGAAAACACAGAAATTTCCTACCACAAATCGTATCTTATCAATGATGAATTATTTGTTGTTATATTGGCTTCCTACCAGGTTGGAAAGTCCACAAGGAACAGGAGACTGAGTCAATATATTCTGACTGTGGAGTAGACCTAGTAGGAAAGACTAACAAGTATGTGGGACTCTGCCACAGAAAGCAGATTTAGATGAAACAACTTAATGGGACACCTCTGGAAACAGGATGACAGCTAGAAGACATAAGCTGCAAGAACGATGAGCATATACATATTACCTCTGTCACACTAATACTTTTGTGCTAGAACATATCTGTTGCAACAAGCAGACATTTAGCCACTAAAATTCAAAATTTTTATTTATTTATTTATTTTTTTTTTTTGCGGTACCGGGGATTGAACTCAGGATCTTGTGCTTGCCAGGCAAGTGCTTAGTCTATTGAGCTACTCCCCAGCCCAAAATTCAGAAATTTAAAGTATGCCTTTCTTTACGTTTCCACATTACTCAACCCACTGTATAATTAGGAAATGATATTTTTACCTGTCAAATTGAGAGATACTTTTGAGTGATGATTCCAATCTTTCTTCTGGTGAGTAGCTTGATAAGTATCTCCGATTTCTCTCTAATTTGCTAT
>NW_004524693.1:564131-566016 GCF_000260255.1 Octodon degus
GATGGACCATTTTGTATCTCAATATACAAAATAGTTAAGATAGATATACAGAGACTTTCTCTTCAATGAAAGGAAAGATTTGTACTAATAGTGTTTGGACAGGGTATCTTGTACTATGACTAATTACTATGAAGACAACAATATGCAATGTATTAATTATTGAAACTGTCCTACTAATCAGTTTTGAAACTGTCTCATTGCTATTTGTTTCTCAATAAAAATAAAATAAAAAAAAAAGAAAAGAAACAAATTGTGTGACTTTAGTTGAGGAGAGACAGAATATTTAATACTGTGTTATAGTACAAATCCTCAGGATTAAAGGGAAGTTCAAAACCATACCAGTTACTCTGCCTATGCAATAATCACTTAAAAACCATCTCTTAAATGTAAATAGACAATTTTAAAGAGAAAAACAAAGTGAGGGGAAAAAAATTTATAAAGGAAGTAAAAGGTTGTTATAATGATGCTCAACTAATTTGATCTGGTAACAAGTCGGCCTTTCTATCTTCATTTTTCAAGCAAGAAGGCTGTAGAGCAAATCAGTCAAATATAAATAATGAAAACTTCACAAACCTCTATGTTGGTATATAAAAGTTTAAGAGGATAAAGTCAGGTGGACTGTGCTGAGGAAGCAGGCTTATGTTAGTAATCTTACCTGAAAAACAAAACATACCCTAGATTTGGAATTACTTTTTAGTATAATACTTTCTTGAATGCCAGAAACCGAAAGCAACTGCTAGTAGTAGGGAAGTCACCAACACAAAGAACATTATGCACAGAAAACCTTAATAAAGAAAAATTAGTTGTTCTGCTAAAGAAGAATTTCACAGAACTCAAGCATGTCTCTGAAAAACCTAAATAAGCAGGTTAGGTGGAATGTACATGTATGTCTTCTTTATCAGAGACTAGTGTTGGGAACACAGGGGTCACTAAGAACTGTGGCCTACCTCCTGTGCACCCTTTCCAGAGGAGACTACAGCCTTCTCATAAATAAAAAATCTCTTTAGGGCTGAGTGGACAGCTCAGTTGGAGAATCTATGCTACACATGTGCAAAGCCATAGGTTCAATGTCCCACACACCCCCAAAAAGAAATATTTTCATTAAGTTGACTTCCTATTTTTAAAAAAATGCATGTTGTTTTTCTTTCTGTGTAAGCAAATAGGAAACCTATAAAATGAACTGGTGAGTAAATACAATCGTGTCCTACAGATGACCATTACATCTTGCAAGGTACAAAACAGCTGATTAGAATTATAAAGGATCAGGGGGCCAGGGAGACAGCTCAGTGGAATAAGTGCTTCCCTGGCAAGCGCAAGGGCCTGAGTTCTATCCCTGGTTCCGAAAAAAAAAAAAAAAAAAAGAATTACAAAGGATCTTTTAAAACTGGCTATAAAATTTATTGATAACATAGTTATGCTTAAATTTTCTTTACTCATTTTTCTGGTGAGTTTTGCTAGACTTACAGTCTTAAGTTTCAAAAGTATGAGTAATATAAAGATGCTTTCAATTTGAAAATACTGTTTTTACACTATTCTGTTTATTAATTTTGGACTGTACCAAAAAGAAGTTCATGTTCTTCTTCTTCTTTTTTTTTTTTAATTTTATTTATTTATTTATGTGTGTGTGTGTGTGGCCAGCTCAGCCCACCAGGGGGCGGGCTGGCTGGCATGTGGTGCTGGGAGATTGAACCCCGGTCCCTGTGTTTTGCTAAGCCTGTTCTAAGTAGGTGCTTTAGACCACTGAGCCATCTCACCAGCCCTAATAAGGATTTTTTTTTTTTTTTTTTTGTTCCTCGAATGCCTTCAGGGCACTTTTGGCCAGCGGGAGAGTTGTGAGGTTCGAACTCAAGCAACCTGAGGCTGACAGTTTTGTGGAAGCAGCCAC
>NW_004524693.1:566151-571187 GCF_000260255.1 Octodon degus
GCTGGAGAGGTGTGAGGTTCGAACTCCAGCAACCTGAGGCTGACAGCTTTGTGGAAGCAGCCACTTAAAGGCCTGAGCTACGGCCAGGCCCCCTCATGCTCTTCTTTGCAAACTTCAATTTTGAAAAAATCCTCATTCTATAAGGAATGGATCAAATGCTATCTCTTTCATCATATTTTGTAAGTCCCATCAATCAGAAAGAATTACTACATCCTTTCAAAGCAGAACATAAACCCTGCGAGAACATTTATTGCCTGACATTACACCTCTTGGTTTTCTTTCTGCTTCACCATCAAATACAATACTTGTAGCTAGCTCCTCTGGTACCATAACATCTACATAGAGTAGTCACTCAGTTAGTACTTGTTCAATCAATTTAACTAAATCCTTCAAATATTTGAAAATGCAACAATTTCTAAAATAAATAAACAGGTAAATTGACAAAAATTATTTAAGTTTCTAGAATCATTATTTTTTAAACTACGATCAGATAACATCAAAAGAATCCATTTGTATGCCGCACTGAAACATTACCACCTTGTTGTTCAATGAGCAACTCAGCTATACAAGTTTAGAGGTGATGGACCACACTACACTCTGTGCCACCTACTGATTCCAGAGTGTACTTCATATCCTATTTCACCTAGCTTCTAGTTTTTTACCATTAATCCACAAGGCTACTAAAACTATTTTTACACTATAACAAAACTAAGGATTCTTTGAGGACAAAAATGAGAATGCTTATGTTGAATAAATGGTCAATAATGTATTTTAGAAGTTTATAAATTCTAACTTACCAGTGATGACTGAAAATAGCAAAAGCTCAAATATTTATTAAAACAGAAGGGAAAGACCAAAAAAAGAAAAAAGATTGGGCTGGTGAGATGGCTCAGTGGTCTAAAGCACCTACTTAGAACAAGCTTGGCAAAGCACGGGGACCGCGGTTCAATCCCCCAGCACCACATGCCAGCCAGCCCTGCCCCCTGGTGGGCTGAGCTGGACACACACACACACACACACACACACACACACACACAAATAAAATAAAACAAAAAATTTAAAAAAAGACCAGCCTAGGCTACAAAAGCGAGCTCAAGACCAGCCTGTAATACAGAAAGAGACCCTATCTCAAAAAGACAAAAACAAAATTCCGAGTACATTATGTTCAAGGCACTATGGAAAAATACAAACAAAAAATTCCGGCTCTCAAAATAATTTAAAATATTTCAGCCTAGGGGCCAGGGAGATGGCTCAGTGGAATAAGTGCTTCCCTGGCAAGCGCAAGGGCCTGAGTTCAATCCCCAGTTCTGTCAAAAAAAAAAAATTCAGCCTGGCTCAGAAGTCACTATGTAGCCCAGGCTAGGGCTGAAGTAGCCATCCTCTCTCAGGCCTCCCACATGTGGCACCACACCCTGCCTAAAATAATTCTTTTTTTTTTTTTGGTACCGGGGATCAAACTAATCCTTAAAGACATATTAAATTTGGAACCTTTTTAAATCAGTTAATTCCTGGTATTTATTTACCTGCTTCCAGTTGAAAGAGCTTTTTTCGTATCTAGATGAGGAATGTTCTTGACCTGGGTATTTATCATGATTTTCTTTCTTGATGTCTCTTTCATGTCCTTTGAAAAATAATTATTTTTGGTACATTCAGTCAGTAAATTCAATATATCTTTCCAAAATACTATCTGTGAGCTCGTTTTTTAAACGCTATACATTTACATTTTACAAGACATCTGATATTTAAGATATTTCCTACGATATTTCTATTTGCTTACTTTAAAAGGGTGTCATAGCTTGTATCTAGTCATCCCCCCAAAGCCTCACATGCTCACAGGTGGGGCTTTTCAGAGGTGGCTGGATCTAGGGTGTGTGAAAATCAATTAAGGGTGTACAGTATCTGGATTAGTCCACTGCCTGCATTAACATAATTCTGGGTGTGGCTGAATGTATTTACTGAGAAGTAAAGCACTACTCTACTACATGTGGGTAGCACTAATCAATAGACTAATAGCCTGGATGGAATATACAGCAACAGAAGGAAGGTGGGGTGTGTGTGTGTGTGTGTGCAGGATCACTGCTTCCTGCCCATTCTGCTGCGAACTATTTGTCCTTTTTCATGCCCTTGTGCCATGTGTCACCCTGTCTTGGAGCCAGCCACCTATGGACTGAAACACCTACAGACTGTGAGCCAAAAGAACTTTTTCCCTTTAACTTTGGGTATCAGTATGTTGTTTCAGTAATGAGAAAAGTAAGCCATAAGCTAAGTTGTTTGTAAGTAACTCATATATAATACCTGAAATTTGATTTCATACATCACCAAAATTGGGATGTTATCTGAAATTAATCGAATGAATGGTGCAACAGAAAAATGCGAGATGGCAACAAACTGTTTGCTTAGTCATATGGACATTTGCCCTAATTATGTTTTGCTTTGGGTATAAAGTTTAGGAACAATTTATGTTCGCTTCACTGAACAATGTGAGGGCCAGCCAAATAGCTCTGCAGATTAAAGTGCCCAAAAGCAGGCTCAGGGGCTGAGGGTTGATCCCCGGGCCTGCCGTGCCGGCCCCGGCCCCAGGGCGCGCTGAGATGGCAATTGAGACTGGGCGCGGTAGCGTGTGCCTGTAATCCCAGCTCTTGGGAGGCTGCAAACAGTCAGATCCCTGCAAGTCCGATCTAGTAGTGAGACCCTGAACACCCTGTAGACCCTTCCCTAAATTACAAAATAAATAAATAAAAAACACTGACCAATGTGGTTAGGGCTACAGGACTTTTGTTTTGTCTTGTTCCACATAGTCTTTCTATGTAATCCTGGCTGACCCTGGATATGCTACATAGTCCAAGCTGTCCTCAAACTAACGATCCTCCTGTCTCAGTACTAGCATTACAAGCCATTAGCCACCATGTCTGACCAGAGGACATTTTTCAAATTTTACCCATATTTTCTTTTCCCAACAATATTCCTGTAACAAAATGCGGATACCATGGCTCCCAAATTATAGACCTGTTTTTAACCCTATCTTGCCTTCTAAAGCTGGAATTTGACTGACTATGCAGGTATACAACAATTCTTTTTTTTTTGCGGAACTGGGGACTGAACTCAGGCCCTTGCGCTTGCCAAGGAAGCGCTTATTCCACTGAGCCATCTCCCTGGCCCCAACAACTCTTAATCTATAAGACTATTTCCTTTATTCTGCCCTCCCTTAGGGAAACTCATATAAATTCATTTTTTTATTTGACTTGTTATAAATTCTTACCAAACCTTTATGTTTATGAGTCCAGTCAAGTAACATGATAGAACTTTAGAACAACACTGCATGATTTTACTTACCTTTGTTAGTCAAAAGACACTTTTGATCTTTAGTATACTTTACCTCTGTGCTGGTGATGTTCATGAACTTTCGATTGCTTTCTTGGAGGTGCCCATTTTGCATCATCCTCTATGTTGCCCTTTTCTCCAGTACTTCCATCCCTTACGTTAAGGCATGCAATGTCATCTATATTCAAAAATATAGAAAAAAATGAAGAAAATGAGAAGCCCAATAACCACAATATTGGGAAACATTTTATGATTTTTCACAACATTTCGAAAAATTAGTAATTCTGAAAACAATATAATAATAATAGATTTGGAAAACCATAATAAATGTCAAATAATATAGAGGCTTTTGGATTACTTTCCTCAACAAGGAAAAATTCCTTGAAACAGATTTATGGTAATTTCATCTACTGCCTCCCAAAAAAATCCACAAAAAATAGCTCCTCCCCGCAAAAATAACAAAATTACAAAAATTCAGTTATTTAGATGATTTTACTAAATTTTCTCTCTTTCTTTCTTTTATTTGCGGAACTGGGGATTGAACTCAGGCCCTTGCGCTTACCAAGCAAGCGCTTATTCAACTGAGCTATCTCCCCGGACCCTTAATTTTTCTTTCTTTTTTTTCTTTCTTTCTTTCTTTCCTTCTTTTTCTTTCTCTTCTCTTTCTTTTCTTCCCTCTTCTCTCTTCCTTCCCTCCCTCCCCATTTCTCTTCCCCTTTCTTCTTTCTTCTGTACCAGGGAGTGAGCCGAAGGCCTTCACACTAAGCTACATCCCCAGCATGCTTTTTGATTTTTTTTTTTAAAAGACAGTGTTGCTCAGACTGGGTTCAAATTTGTGCTACTCTTGCCTTAGCCTCCCGGAGCGCTAGGGTTACAAGTATGTGCTTGCATTACTCCATGTTATCTCAACTTCAAATAAGTACAGTGAAATGATTTCACCTTGGACTGTTGTGTTTTAATACAAAGCATCCACAAAGACTCGTACATTGAAGGTTTGGTCCACAATGCAGCAATGTTCAGAGGTGGGATATAGAGAAGATATTAGACTGTGAGGGTACCAGCCATATCCATGGAACTGATGAGCTCACAGCTGAGTGGGCACTTAGGAGACCCAGGAGGAAGCAGGTGCTGGAGGCAGGCCACTGGGGACGATATCTTATCCCTGGACTTCTGCTCTTTCTCTGCCTCCAGAATGCAAGGAGGTGAGCAGCTTTCTCCCAACACATCCTTCTGCCCCAACGTTCACGACTTGCCACAGGCAATGCAGCTGGCCAAACACGAACTAAAACTTCCGAAACCATGAACCAAAATAATTCTCTTTAAATTGCTTTTCTCAGATATTTTGTCACAACAATGTGTTGCTAATATTTTTTTTGCGGAACCGGGGATTGAACTCAGGCCCTTGTGCTTGCCGGGGAAGCGCTTATTCCACTGAGCCATCACCCTGGCCCCTTTGTTGCTAACATTGAGTAAATGTAAATGCTAAACAATTATATCTATTTTGCAAAGTAATGGTAAAGAAAGTGAAAAATTAAGAAAGTAAGAGATGAAAAAAAAAGAAAGTAATAGATGGAAATTCATATAAGATACAAAATTCATTATACTAAGAAGAAACCCAGGGCTGGAGAGATGGCTCAGTGGTCTAAAGCACCTACTTAGAACAAGCTTAGCAAAAGCATCAGGGACCGCGGTTCAATCCCCCAGCACCACATGCC